>NC_141555.1:6333642-6558642 GCF_021556685.1 Rattus norvegicus
GAGTCCTGGGTAGGGACTGAGGGGGTTCGCTGAATAGCCTTGGTCTTAGTCTTCCACGTATTGGAATCAGGAGCTGTGAGCCTCTGAGAAGAATCTGGACTTACCTGTTTTTATGAAACCTGGAAGTCAGAGCATTTATATCATTCATTTATTTATTCCAAATCCAGGTTTTGGGAAGCGTACAGTTTTTTTCATGATAGCGCATGCCTTTATTCTTTTTGCCCAGAAGAAAAAGGTCCTAAGGAAGGAGGTAAATACAAGTATTTTTTCCTCAGCTTGGAGGAACCTCCCCCATGCTTTGCGTTCATATAGTGCAGTTTGTGTCTGACACTGATATTGTGCTTCTAGTTGATACTTCATGATCTCAGTCTTTCCACTAGTATTACTCAGACTCCCATTCCCTGACAGTGACTCTTTAGATGTCTGAGACAATTGGTGACATTAGCTTGCAGTTTTCCTTTCTTCTATTTCTTTCATTTTTTTTATTTTTTTAGCAAATTGCATTGCTTTTTTTTTAACTGGATGTTTCTATATTTACATTTCAAATGTTTTTTTTCCTTTCCCAGTTTCCTGTGTGTAAGACCACTAACCTATCCCCCTACCCTTCTTGTATAACCTCCCTTACTGCACCTTGACATTCCCTTGAACGGGGAGTCAAACCAAGTTTGGACAAAGGGCTTCTCCTTTCTTTAATGCCCAACAAGTTCATCCTCTGCTACATATGTAGTTGGAGTTATCGATCTATCCATGTACAGTCTTCGAATGTTTGTTTAGTACCAGAATGCTCTGGTTTGTTGGCACAGTTGTTCTTATTGGGTTGAAAGCACCTACATCTTTTGTTTTCCTTTCACAAAATCTACCAACATGTGGTCAGTTTTCAGTTCACTATGATTTACTATGTATTTACTATGATTTACTTCTGTATTTGACATGATCAAGCTTTGTCTCTCAGGAAAATTCTACATCCAGTTCACCGCAGCGTGCAATTCTTAGCTTCATCAATCTTACCTAGCTTTGGTGTCTGATTGATACACACACACACACACACACACACACACACACACACACACACACACACACAGTTTTGGTGGCCCAACAGGTATGATGTTAGGTGGAATTTTAACATAGATTCTGTGAAACTAGGTCAAGAATATAGAATCCACAAATGACAAATAGACTCACTCCTGTTCTTATGAACTTTCTCCATTCAGAGCATGTAACCAATAATTAACAAAGAGAAATCTTTAGCTTTAGAAAGATGTAGTATATAAAGTTTTCCACTGTGTCACATGAGGTACTCCTGGAAAGGGCACCCTCAAATCTGGTCAATGTAAGGAAAGCTGTTTAGCAGGTAGGCCATGGCAGTTCTCAGTGACACCATCATTAGGCCCTCCCTGAAAAATCTCTTCTATCCTGGAGAGTCCTAAGTACTTCTGTGATGACACAAGTTTTCCCATGACAGCAACTCTCACGGATATTCCTTCAGTAACTCTAGGGTTTACTATTTGGCTAATAATTCAGAATAAACAAGAATTTGGGAGGAAGAACAGGGAGGCTGAAGAGATTAGAGAAGGGGAGATGGAAGTTGGCCTTCTATCTTGGTATAAAAAAAAAGATTCTTCTTCCATGGAAAATCTCAGTGAGTCCTGGGTATTCATTGAGTGGGTTCTGAAGAGATAGCTTTGATCTGAGCTTTCCACATTAAGGAATCTGGAGAAGGGAGCCTCTCAGAAGCATCTGGTCTTCCCTTTTTCTTATGGTTCCTGGAAGTTAGAGAGTTTATATCATTAACATCTTTATTCCAAAAGTCATGTTATTTGAAGGGCACAGTTGTTCCTTAGAGCTCATGGCTTTTATTTGTTTTGCCCAGAAGAAAAATGCCCTGAGGAAGAAGGGAAAGACAAGTATTTTGTCCTCATCTCAGAGGAAACTCCTCTATTATTTGGATTCCTATAGTGCAGTTTGTGTTTGACATTGATATTTGGGAGAGAGAAGTGCTTTTACTTGAGATTTCATCATCTCAGTTTTTACACTAGTATTACTATATCATTCCCTGAAGGTGACCCTTTAGATTTCTGAGTCAATAGGTGTGATTAGCTTGCAATTTTCCTATCTCATTCTTTCATTTTTTTAATTTTTTTTTGGAAAATTTCATTGCTCTTTTTAATTTGTTGATTATATTTTTATTTCAAATGTTATTTTCTTTCCCAGTTTCCTGCCATAAGGCCCTACCCAGACACCCTCCCCTTTTCTATAACCCCATTTACTGCCCCTTGACATTCTCTTGAACTAGTATTCAAACCTAGATTGGACCAAGGGCTTCTCTTCCATTGGTGCCAAACAAGGCAATCCTCTGATACATATGCATTTGTAGCCATAGGTATGTCCATGTACAGTCTTTGAATATTGGTTTAGCAACAGAACTCTCTGCTTCATTGGCATTGTTGTTCTTGTGGTATTGAAAGCATTTTCAGCTCTTGTAATCCTTTCTTAAAATCTACCAAAAAGAGGTATCTTTACAGTTCATTTGTCTACCACTACCATTCACTTCTGTATTTTACCAGCTCTAGCTGTGTCTCTCAGGAAAGAATAATATCTTGTCCCTTTCAGTGACACTTCTTTTCATTATCTAGATTTGGTGGCTGAATATATATATATATATATATATATATATATATACATATATATATATATATATATATATTGCTGGCTCCTACAGCTATGATGTTAGGTGGAATTTTAACATGGATTCTGGGAAATTAGATCAAAGATGTGGAATACACAAAGAACAATGCCAAATATACACCCTCATGGTATTATGAAACCAATTTGGTGGAGGATTCAATGGACCTCACCATTCCTCTCCATGCCCATCCTCCTGAATCTTATATTTGGCCTGAAGAAAGAATCATGGTTAAATATAAAAAATCCTTAATTCTGTACCTGGGAACACAGGAAGGTAGATATTAGAGAACTGATATCTAATATGGCTATAGATCCACATTCTATAATCCATGTATTCCTTTTCTTTACTGATGTCTGGTAATTTTTGGATAAAATAAGGATTTGGGAGTTTATCATTTCAAGTACTACACAATATATACACTGGTATATTCATGCTATAGTTGGGCCCCCTTGGTTGCCTACATCATTGCAAAAATTGAATTAAAAAACAGAATTTTTGAGTACACGTTCAGGAATATATATAATGTCTCCTAGCAAGGAATGTACAATGAAAAAATGTAATAAGATATTCACCCAATTAAAGGTCTGCAAGGAAAATACTGGCCTTTTGGAAATAGAAAACAGAGAAAATTGAACTGTATGTCACAGGAATCAACCTGGAAAAAAATATCATGCAGAAGAATCTCCTCCACTCCATGATCCTAGATATTTTCTATCCATGTCAAGCCCCTGACTAACTTTCTCCATTCAGAACCAATAATGAAGCAAAGAGAAGTCTCTAGATTTAGAGAGATGTAGTATGTAAAGGTTTCCTCTGTGTCACAGGAGACATCCTGGAAAGGGCACCCTCAAATCTCTTACATGTAAGGAAAGCTGTTTAGCAGGTAGGTCATTGCAGTTCTCAGTGGCATCATCATTAGGCCCTCCCTGAAAAGTCTTCTACCCTGGACAGCCCTAGTTTCTTCCGTGATGTCAAAAGTGTTCTTGTGTCTGCAAGAGCCTCTTGGATATTAATTCAGTATCAATAGTGTTTACTATTTGGCTACTAATTCAGAGTTAACAGCCATTTAGGAGGGAGAACACAGAGGATGACAAAGTCAGATGGGGAGAAGGAAGTTGAATTCTGTCTTGGTATAAAAAAAGGAAAAAAAAACATGGTTCATGGGAAAGTCAGTGGGTCCTGGGTAGGCATTGAGTGGTTTCACTAAAGAGATAGACTTGACCTGAGCATTCCACATATGGCAATCAGGAGCCAGGTGCCTCTCAGAAGCTTCTGGACTTCCCTGCTTGTTATGGTTGCTGGAAGTCAGAGAGCTTATATCATTCATTTCTTTATGCCAAAAACCAGTTGTTGGTTCTTCCTAAGGAAGAAGGGAAAGACAATTATTGTCTCCTCAGCTCAGTATAAACTCCTCCATGGTTTGGATTCCTGGAGTGCAGTTTGTGTCTGACACTGATATCTAGGAGAAAGAAGTGCTTCTATTTGATGGTTCATCATCTTACTCTTTCTACTAATATTACTCTGACTACCTTTTCCTGAACTAAATCATTAGATTTCTGAGTCAATATGTGTGATTAGCAGGTAGTTCTCTTTTGTATTATTTCTTTCTTTTTTATTTTTTTAACAATTTTTTGCCCTTTTAATTGGATATTTCTTTTTTCTTTTCTTTTCTTTTTTTCAGAGATGGGTACCAAACCCAAGGCTTTGCACTTCCTAAGCAAGTATTCTTCCACTGAGCAAATCCCCAACCCATATTTGAATATTTATATATTTTCATTTCAAATGTTATGTCTTTATTCAGGTCATTTCCATAAGATCCCTAAGCAATCCACATCCAATACCTTTACAACCACATTTATTGCCCCTTGACATTCCCATTCACTAGGAGTCAAACCTATGTATGACCATGGACTTCTCCTTCCTTTGGTGCCCTACAAGTCCATGCTCTGCTACATATGCAGTTGGAGCCATGAGTCTGTCCATGTACTATCTTTGAACATTGGTTTAGTACCAGAAAGCTCTGATTTGTTGGCATTTTTGTTAGTATTGGGTTGAAAGACCCTTCAGTAATCCTTTCTCAAAATCTACCAACATAGGGAGAAGGAAGCTGGCCTTCTGTCTTGGAATAAAAAGAGAAAGAAATATGTCAACAATGGGAAAGCTCAGTACTTCCTCATTAGGAGTTGAGTGGGTTCGCTGAAGAGATAGCCTTGTCTGAGCCTTCCCCATAAGGGAATTAGGAGCAGTAGCCTCTCAGAAGCATTTGTATTTCCCTGCTTGTCATGGTTCCTGGAAGTTAGAGAGTTTATATCATTATTTTTTTTTATTCCAAAGCCAGGTTTTGGGAAGGGCAAAGCTGTTTTCCTGAGAGCTCATGGATTTGATTCCTTTTGGTTCATGTTTGTAAATATTTTAGTTTGATAACTTGAACCCTTCAGGTCTGTAGGAAGGCACATCACTTTTGTCACAGTGTTAGTGTCAGTTGCTCACTGTTATTTCTAGTAACACTACTCGCTAGGGACAGCACACATGATACTTTACCTTTGGCCAACACTTAGTTCCCAAACAACATCCTTTGTATTTTATCACTTATACAAACAAGAAATCTTATTACTGTGTCTTCATATTCTTTGAATTTTATCACTCTTCACTCGATCTATTATTACTATCTTTGTCTCCAGAGTTGTTTCTTGTTTACCATACAACAGTGTGCATCTACTGTGAGCTTCTTCTAACCACAAGTCTGTGCAAGGTGGTTTTCTTCTGTTCTTCTTTCTTCACCCCCTCCCCCTCCATAGTAAATAGTATATTCAAGGATGTTGGACCTTAGTTGTTGGTTACTTCCTATCCTGTCTTTCTCCCCATGTTCACTCAGTTGTATTCACTAGTCTTTGAACACATCTGTTGCTTCGGGAGCTCTTTCCCAGGGTGTCTCTTTGCCTTATTCTTTCCCTTCATTTAGATCTCTGTTTAATGCTGAATTTTCAGTGAGGCATTCGGTGATCACACTACACTAAAATGATCTCTTCTTTATTTTTCTATTCCTTTAGCCCATATTAGTTTTCTTCAGATATTTGTGATATGACAGTGCATCACTTACTCCTGTCTCTACTTGCCACTAATGTGTAAGAAATAGTTTGACTTGGTCCAAAACACCTTTATGGCTGGACTGTTGTCTCTAAGCGCTAAAATACTACATGGATCATAATAGGAGTTTAACAATATTTGGAGAAGTCTGAATGGATCAAAGGGAAAACCAGGTGAAATTAAGTGATGTACTAAACTTTATTATTTTTTGGATGCTTTTTCCTAAGAATTGCCTATTATATATCATAAAGATATAACCCTAGTTGCAAGGGTTGTATATGAACTTTCCTATTGACTTTATGATTTCATTCTGTAGCTAGAAAAACAGGTTAGCCATTACAACAAAAACTTCAAGGTCCTCCTTCCCACTAGTTGCCAAAAAGTATTATGCACCCAAATTGTACAATTTAATATTGCTGAGAGTTATGTTAATTTTGTAACCTGTTTCTGTGCATATAGGGTAATTATAGTTTATGTGTCTAGGTTACGTGAAAAGTCTATAGTACACACGACCAAACTGATTACCAAGCTGCCAAGGAAAGAGCAGAACTCTGCCTGAATTTCAGTTCCAGCTCCACCATTGGTGGGTTGTTGTTTTGGTCGAATGGAAATTTTTTCTTTTCTACAGCAGTTTCCTCATCTATTCAATGAACTTAGTACCTTAAATATACAGGATTACTATAAATTTATCTTTATTTGCTCATCTATAAGTAACTTAAAACCTGATGTGTTTGTATTTTCCATAAATGTAAATGTGAGCCCCTGGATAGGTAGAATATCAGAGGACAATGGCAGGCATTGTTCCATCTTGTTTTGAGGCAGGGATTCTCTATTGTTTACCTCGGCTCTGCCAGACAAGCTGGCCTATAAGTGTCTAAGTTTCTCCTAATTTACTCTGTCATTCAGGTACTGGAGCACAAGGATTATAGATTCCAGTATTTTACTGTATGCAGGAAACATACCTCAAAGACAAAGATGGATACTAACTCAGAGTACATGGCTAGAAAACAACTTTCCAAGTAAATTGCATGAAGTAATAATTTGAAGTTGCCATTCTTATATCAAATAAATTTGACTTTCAAACAAAAGTCATTAAAAAAGATAAGGGAGAACACTTCACATTCATCAAAGGAAAAATCCACAAAGCTGAACTCTCAATCATAGGTATTTATGCTCCAAATGCATGGACACCTACATTCATAAAATAAACCTTACTAAAGCTTACACATTGCTCCTGATAGTAGGAAATTTCAAATCCACAATCTCATAACTGGAGAGATCATGTAAACAGAAATTAAATGGAGATGTTGAGAAAGTAATAGAAGTTGTGAACCAAATGGATTTAACAGATATTTATAGAACATTCCATCCTAACACAAAAGGATATAACTTCTTCTCAGAACCTCAAGGAATCTTCTTCAAAATTGACCAAATAATCCGTCACTCGACAGGCCTTCAAAGATACAGGAAGATAGAAATAATGCCATGCATTCTATCAGATCACAACACACTAAGAGTGGTCTTCAACAATAACAAAAATGACAGAAAGACAAAACATAAAAGGATGTTGAAAAATGCTCTACTACATGAGAACTTGGTCAAGAAAGAAATAAAAAAAGAAATTAAAGACTTCTTAGAACTTAATGAAAATGAAGACACAACATACCCAAACATATGTGACACAATGAAAGAGAAGCTAAGAGGAAAAGTTTTAGCTCTGAGTGCTTGCAAAAAGAAACAGCAGAGAGCATGTACAAGCAGCTTGAGATCACCTGTAAAAACCCTAGAACCAAAAGAAATAAGTAAACTCCAGAGGGGTAGAAGGCAGGAAATATTCAACCTCAGGGCTGAAATCAACCAAGTAGAAACGAAAAGGTCTATACAAAGAAACAACAAAATCAGGTGTTGTTTCTTTGAGAAAAGTAACAAGATAGATAAACCCTTAGCCAGAATAAATAGAGGTCATAGAGACTGTATCCAAAAAACAAAATCAGAAATGAGAAAGGAGACATAACAACAGAATCTAAAGAAATTTTAAAAAAATCATCTGATTCTACTATAAAAGCTTATATTCAACAAAACTGAAAAATCTAGAGGAAATGGGCAATTTTGTAGACAGATACCAGGTACCATAGTCAAATCAAATAAAAACAACCCCATAACTCTAAAGAAATGGAAGCAGTCATTAAAGGTATCCCAACCAAAAAGATCCCAGGTCCAGACGAGTTTAGTGCAGAATTTTATCAGACCTTCATAGAAGACCTCATACCAATACTATCCAAACTATTCCACAAAATTGAAACAGATGGAGTGATAACGAATTCCTTCTATGAAGCCACAATTACCCTTATACCTAAACCACACAAAGACCCAACAAAGAAAGAGAACTTAAGAGCAATTTCCCTTATGAATATTGATCCAAAAATACTCAATAAAATTCTTGGAAACTGAATCTAAGAACACATCAAAAAAATCATCCTTCATCCTTGGGATGCAGGCATATCTTAACGTAGGAAAATCCATCAACGTAATCCATTATATAAATAAATTGAAAGAACAAAACCACATGATCATTTCATTAGTTGCTGAGAAACATTTGACAAAATTCAACAACCCTTCAGGATAAAAGTCCTGGAAAGATCAGGAATTCAAGTCCCATATCTAAACATAGTGAAAGAAATATACAGCAAATCTGTAGCTAACATCAAACTAAATGGAGAGAAACTTGAAGCAATCACACTAAAATCAGGAACGATACAAGGCTGACTACTGTCTCCCTACTTATTGAATACAGGACTCCATGTCATAGCCAGAGCAAGTAGAGAGCAAAAGGATGTCAAATGGGTACAAATTGGAAGATAAGAAATCAAAATATCACTATTTGCAGATGATATAATAGTGTACTTAAGTGACCCCAAAAGTTCCACTAGAGAACTTCTTAACATGATAAACAACTTCAGCAAGGAGTCAGAATATGAAATTAAATCAAACATACAAGTAGCCTTTCTCTACTCAATGGACTAAACAGGCTGAGAAAGAAAATAATGAAATCACATGCATCACAATAGTCCCAAATAATATAAAATAACTTGGTGTGAGTTTAACCAAGCAAGTGAAAGATATATGACAAGATGTTCAAGTCTCAGAAGAAAGAAATTGTGGAAGATCTCAGAAGATGGAAAGATCTTCCATACTCATTGATTGGCAGGATTAATATAGTAAAGATGGGCATTTTGCCAAAAGCAATCTACAGATTCAGTGCAATCCCCATCAAAATTCCTACTCAATTCTTTAATATAGATAGAAAAAGCATCTTGCAAATTCATTTGGAATAATAAAAAACCCAGAAGAGCTAAAATAAAAGAACTTAAGGGGAATCACTATCCCTGAAATCAAGCAGTATTACAGAACAATAGTCAGAAAAACTATATGGTATTCATACAAAGACAGACAGATATATCACTGGAACAGAATTGAAGACCCAGAAATGAACACACACACCTATGGTCACTTGGTGTTTGGCAAAGGAGATAAAACCATCCAAAGGAAGAAAGATAGCATTTTCAATGGTGCTGGTTCAACTGGATGTCAGCATGTAGAGGAAAGCAGATGGAACCATGCTTATGACCATGAACAAAGCTTAAGTCCAAGTGGATCTAGGACCTCCACATCAAACGAGATACACTCACACTAAGAGGAGAAAAATGGGGAAGAGTCTTGAACACATGGGGACTGGAGAAAATTTCCTGAACAAAACACCAAAGCCTTGTGCTTTAAGATCAAGAATCTACAAATGGGATCTCATAAACCTGCAAAGCTTCTGTAAGGCAAAAGACACTGTCATTAGGACAAAACAGCACCCAACAGATTTGGAAAAGATCTTTAACACTCCTACATCTGATAGTGGGTAATGTTCAAAATATACAAAGAACTTAAGATGTTCACCTCTAGAGAGCCAAATACCCTATTAAAAATGGGGTATAGTGAGAAACAAAACAATCTTAGCTGAAGTTAATTGAAAGGCCAGAAATCACCTAAATAAATGTTCAACATCCTTAGCCATCAGGGAAATGCAAATCAAAACAACCATGAGATTCCACCTAACACCTGTCAGAATGACTAAGATGAAAACTCAGGTGATAAAAGGTTCTGGCAAGGAGGTGGAGAAAGAGGAACACTCCTCCATTTTTGTTGGGATTGCAGACTGGTACAACCATTCTGGAAATCAGTCTAGAGGTTCTTCAGAAAATTGGGCATTGAACTACCTGACAACCCTGCTATACCACTTTTGCACATATACCCAAAGATGCCCCAACATATAACAAAGACACGTGCTCCACTATGTTCATAGAAGCCTTATTTATAATAGCCAGAAGCAGGAAAGAACCCAGATGCCTTCAACAAAGTAATGGATACAGAAATGTGGTACATCTACACAATGGAATATTACTCAGCTATTAAAAACAATGACTTTACTAAATTCATAGGCAAATGGACGGAACTGGAAAATATCATCCTGAGTGAGGTAACCCAATCACATTAAAAACACACATGGTATGCACTCATTGGTAAGTGCTATTAGCCCAAATGCTCGAATTACCCTAGATGCACAGAACACATGAATGTCAAGAAGGATGACCACAATGTGAATGCTTCACTCCTTTAAAAGTGGAAAGAGAATACCCTTGCCAGGGAATAGGGAGGCAAATTGTAGAACTGAGCCAGAAGGAACACCCACTCAGAGCCTGCCCCTCATGGGGCCCATACATATACAGCCACCCAATTAGACAAGATGGATGAAGCAAAGAAGTAAAGGCTTACAGGAACTGGATGTAGATCTCTCCTGAGAGACACAGCCAGAATACAGCAAATACATAGACAAATGCCAGCAGCAAACCACTGAACTGAGGAAGGGATCCTGACTGAAGAAATCAGAGAAAGGCCTGAAAGAGCTGAAGGGGCTTTAGACCCCATATGAACAAAAATGCCAACCAACCAGAGCTTCCAGAGACTAAGATACTACCCAAACACTATACATGAACTAAACCTGGTCTCCAAAATCAGAGGTATCACTAAATGACTACTAGGGGCAACAGTGGAAAGGGAAGTTTTTGGATCTCCAAAGACTAAACCCCAAGTGAATGGGATTGTTGGGAGAAGGGCAGTAATGTGGGTGCAGCTCGGGAGAGGAAGACCCCTATAGAAGGGTAGTGAGAGGGGCTAGGAAAATATTAACGTGGAAACTTGGTAAGGGAATAACATTTGTAATGTAAATGAGAAGTACCCAAGTTAATAAAGATTGAAGAAAAAAACACTCCTTCTGGAAGAGGAGAATGTATGGTTTTCTGTTCAGTATCTGTGGGAAGAGTTTTGGACACTAGGGCAAATGTGGAATAGCCCTATAGAACATTGGAAACATTTGGTTATTTCTGGAAAGTCTTGTGTGGGTAGGAACATCTTGGGGAAAAATGGGAGATCCAAGTCCTCCATGTCTAGATAGGGAAGGATGTTGGGAACGTGGAATGTTTGGGGAAATTTCCTGTCTTAGCTTCATCAATCTTATCTAGTTTTGTTGTCTGTATATATATGGGCAACATGTGGTCCAGGCTCTGAATGGCCGGTCCTTCAATCTCTGCAATTTACTTGACTCCTTATCCCCTAATTTGGGTATTTTTGTCCCCCTTTTTAAGGAGTGAAGCATCTGCATTTTGGTCATTCTTCTTGTGTTTCATGTGATCTGTGCATTGAATGATGAATAATCTGAGCTTTTAGACTAATATCTTCTTATCAATGAGTGAATATAAGGTGTGTTTTTCTGTGATTGAGTAACCTCACTCAGGATGATATTTTCTAGTTCCTTCTATATGGCTAGAATTTCATGAAGTCATTGTTTTTACAACTGAGTAATATTCCATTTTGTAGAAGTACTACATTTCTGTGGACTTTGGCGAGTTGGTAGCCAGCGTGCCTGCAACATCTACAAAACACAGTACTGGAGAGAACAGTGAAAGATTCAAAGAAGATCACACTGTGCCTTTGCTACTTTGTGCTGATTCTTTTACTGACAAACTGGGACAGGTAATTTCCCCACACATTCCAGGTTCAAAACAACCTTCCTCTCTTGCTATAGAGATCTTGGGTCTTCCACTTTTCCAGGAGTTTCTGGAACTATCCAAATGTTTCCAAGGATTTATAGGTCATTCCACATTTGCCCAGGTGTCCAAAGTCTTCCCATATATCCTGAAAAGAAATCATACTTTCTCCTCTTCCAGAAGGAGTGTGTTTTTTTCTTCCATCTTTATTAAATTGGGTATTTCTTATTTATATTTCAAATGTTTTTCCCTTACCTGGTTTCCAGGCTAATATCTCCCTAGCACCTCCCACTCCCCTTCTAAAGGGGTGTTCCTCTCCCGATCCACCCCCACATTACTGCCCTACTCTCAACAATCCCATTCGCTAGGGAGTGCAGTCCTGGCAGGACCAAAGACTACCCCTTCCACTGGTGCCCCTAACAGGCATTCATTGATACCTATGAATTTGAAGCCAAGGGTCAGTTCATGTATAGCCTTTGGGTAGTAGCTTAGGATCTGGGAGCTCTAGACGGTTGGCATTTTTGTTCATATGGGGTCTCAAGCCCATTCAACACTTTCAGGCCTTGCTCTGATTCCTTCACCAGGGGTTGCATTCTAAGTTCAGTGGTTTGCTGCTGACATTTGCCTACATATTCTGGCTGTGTCTCTCAAAAGATATCTACACCCAGTTCCTGTCAGCCTGCACTTCTTTGCTTCATCCATCTTATATAGTTTGGTGGTTGAATATGTATGCGCCCCATTAGGGGAAGGCTCTGAATGGGTGTTCCCTCAGCCTCTGTTCTAAACTCTGCCTCCCTATTCTCTGACAAGGGTATTCTTGATCCCCTTTTAAAGAAGGAGTGAAGGATTCACATATTGGACTTCCTTCTTGACATTCATGTCTCTGTGCATCTAGGGTAATTTGAGCATTTGGGCTAATAGCCACTTATCAATGAGTGCATACCATGGTGTTTTTTCTGTCATTGGGTTACTTCACTTAGGATGATATTTTCTAGTTCCATCCATTTGTCAATGAATTTAGTAAAGTCATTATTTTTGATACCTGAGTAGTATTCCATTGTTTAGATGTACCACATTTTCTGTATCCAGTCCTCTGTTGAAGGGCATCTGGGTTCTTTCCAGATTCTGGCTATTATAAATAAGGCTGCTCTGAACATAGTGAAGCACGTATCTTTCTTATATGTTGGGCCTTTTTTTGGATATATGCACAAGAGAGGTATAGCTGGGTCCTCAGGTGGTTCAATGTCCAATTTTCTGAGGAACCTCCAGACTGATTTCCAGAATGGTTGTACCAGTCTGCAATCTCACCAACAATGGAGGAGTGATCCTCTTTCTCCACATCCTCACCAGCATTTGCTGTCACCTGAGTTTTTGATGGGGATTGGAATGAATCTGTAGATCACTTTTGGTATATTGACCATTTTTACTATATTAATCCTGCCAGTCCATGAGCATGGGAGATCTTTCCATCTTCTGAAATCTCCTTCAGTTTCTTCTGATATTTTAGGAAGTACTCATACAGATATTTTACTTGCTTGGATAAAGACACCTTGAGATATTTTACATTATTTGTGGATATTGTGAAGATTGTCATATCCCTAGTTTCTTTCTCTGCTTGTTTAACTTTTGTGCAGAGTTATTTTTTACCCTGCCACTTCGCTGAAATTGTTTATCAGGCTTAGTAATTCTCTGGTGGTAATTTTGAGGTCATTAAGTATACTATCATATCATCTACAAACAGTGATATTTTGACTTCTTCCTTTCCCATCTATATCCCTTTGACCTCCTTTTGTTGTCTACTTCCTCTGGTTAAGAAGTCTAGAACTATATTGAATAAATTGTGTGAGAGTTGTCAGCCTTGTCAAGTCCCTGATTTTAGTGTGATTGCTTTAAGATTCTCTCCATTTAGTTTAATGTTAGCTACTGGTTTGCTGTATATGTTTAGGAATGAGCCTTAAATTCCTATACTTTCCAGGACTTTTAACATGATGGGGTGTTGAATTCTGTCAAATGCTTTCTCAGCATCTAATGAAAAGATAATTGGGTTTTTATCTTGGAGTGTGATTATATAATGGATTACGTTGATGATTTCCGTATACAAAACCAACCCTGAATGCCTGGGATAAATCCTACTTGATCAGGATGGATGATTATTTTGATGTGTTCTTGGACTCAGTTTGCAAAACTTTTAACTTGTATTTTTGCATCGATATTCATAAGGGAAATTGGTCTAAAGTTCTCTTTCTTTGTTGGGTCTTTGTTGGGTTTAGGTATAACAGTAATTTTGGCTTCATAAAAGGAATTAGGTAGTGCTCCATCAGTTTCAATTTAGTGTAATAGTTTGGACAGTATTGGTTTGAAATTTTCTATGAATTTTGGATAGATTTCTGCACTAATCCCATCTGATCCTAGACTCTTTTTGGTTGGGAGGCTTGTAATGACTGCTTGTATTTCTTTAGCAGTTACTGGTTGTTTAAACGGTTTTTCTGTTCCTGATTTAGCTTTGGTACCTGGCATTCGTCTAGAAAATTGTTCTTTTTCTCCAGATTTTTAAGTTTTGTTGAATATAGCCTTTTGTAGGACGATCTGATGACTTTTTTAATTTGCTCTGATTCTGCTGTATGTCTTCCTTTTCATTTCTGATTTTGTTAATTTGGACACACTCTGTGTGCCCTCTGGTTAGTCTGACTATGGGTTAATGTATCCTGTTGATTTTCTCAAAGAACCAGCTTTTGGTTCTGTTGATTCTTTGTATGGTCCCCTTTTTTCTACTTGGTTGATTTCAGCTCGGTGTTTGGTTATTTCTTGCCTTCTACTACTCCTGCGAATATTTGCTTCTTTTTTGTTCTAGAGCTTTTAGGTGTGCTGTCAAGCTTACGACATATGCTCTCTCCTGTTTCTTTCTGCAGACACTCAGAGATATGAGGTTTCCTTTTAGCACAGCTTTCATTGTGTTCCAAAATTTTGGGTATACTGTTCCTTCATTTTCATTAAATTCTAAGAAGTCTTTTATTTCTTTCTTCATCTTTCCTTGACCAGGTTATCATTGAGTAGAGCATTGTTCAACTTCCATGTATATGTGGGTGTTCTTTCCTCATTGTTATTGAAGAATAGCCTTAGCCCGTGATGGACTAATAGGATGCATTGGATTATTTCTATCTTTCTGTATCCTTTGAGGCCTGCTTTTTGACTGATTATATGATAAAATTTGGAGAAAGTGCCATGAATTGGTGAGAAGAAGTTATATCCTTTTGTTTTATGATAGAATTTTCTAAAATATCTGTTAAGTCTATTTTGTTTATAACTTCTGTTAGTCTGTCTATGTCTCTGTTTAATTTCTGTTTCCATGATCTGTCTCGTGATGAGAGTAGAGAGTTGAAATCCCTTTCTATTATTATTTGCAGTGCCATATGTTCTTTAAGCTTTAGTAAGGTTTCTTTTATGTATGTAGGTGCCCTTGTATTTGGCTCATAGATATTTATGCTTTCGAGTTCATCTTTGTGGAGTTTTCCTTTGATTAATATGAAGTGTCCTTCCATATGCTTTTTGATGACTTTTGGTTGAAAGTCGATTTTATATGATATTAGATGTGCTACTCCAGCTGCGTCTTCAGAAAATTTGCTTGGAAAGTATTTTTCCATCCTTTTACTCTGAGTTAGTGTCTGTCTTTGTCTCTGAAGTGTGTTTCCTGTAGTGCAAAATGCTGGGTTCTCATTAAATATACAGTTTGTCAATCTGGGTCTTTTTAGTGGGGAATTGATTCCATTGAATTTGAGAGATATTAAAGAATAGTGATGGTCACTTTCTCTTATATTCATAATTGGAGGTTAGGTTATGTTTGTGTGCTTCTGTTTGTTTTGTTGTGAAAAGATTAATTTCTTGCTTTATCTATGATTTTACTTGCCTCCTTGTGTTGGGGTTTGCCAGTTAGTGTCCTTTGTATTACTGGATATGTAGAAAGATATTGTATATCAGAAAAATTCCATGTCTTCTAAAACGTCTAAAAATCAATCTGGCTCTCAAACTCTTCCTGGGAAACAGTTACCATCAGTCATACAATCTCCAGGGCCATCGAAATCCAAAGAAGGTATCTAGAAACTTTACCATCTGCCCAAAGGTCTTTAGGATGCTCAGCAATTTCTGCAAGAGCTTGGTGCACCTAGAGAACAAAAGAACTAAAGCCATCTTCCCAGGGTATTTTCCCAAGAACCACATATTTCTTCTTTTCTTTTATACCAAGACAGAAGGTCAGCTTCCTTCTCCACATCTCTGATCTCTTCATCCTATGTGTTCTCCCTCCCAAATGGCTCTTTACACTGAATTAGAGGCCAATTAGTAAACCATAGACTTAACGAAGGAATATCTGAGAGGCAGTTGCTGTCAAGACGACACATGTGATGTCACAGAAAAAGCTAGGGCTCTCCAGGATTCAAGAAATTTTTAGAGAGGGCCTAATGATGATGTCACTGAGAACTGCCATGGACTACCTGCTAAACAGTTTTCCTTACATTGACCAGATTCAAGGGTGCCCTTTCTGGGAATGTCTCCTGTGACACAGTGGAAACCTTTATATGCTACATCTCTTTAAAGCTACCAACTTCTCTCCGCTTCATTAGTGGTTACATGCACAGAATGAAGAAAGTAAGTCAGGGTCTTGTGATGGGTAGAAAAGATATAGGAACACAGAGAAAAGGAGATTCTTCTGCAGATTAATTTTATTCCCAGGTACAATCCTTTGACATAAAGTTCAATTTCCTAGGTGTTCTCATTTTCCCAAGTGCCAGTATTTTCTCTACAGACCTTTAATGAGTGAATATTGTGCTACATTTTCTGATTTGACATTCATTGATAGAGGACATTATATATGTTCCTGCATGTGTACTCAAAAATTTCATTTTTCCAATTCCATTTTTTACAACGAATTTGGCAACAAACGGGCCCAGCTAAACAGTGAATATAAGAGTGCAAATATTCTGTACCTCCTTCAAATGATGAACTCCCAAATCATTCTTTTATCCATAAATTACCAGACATCAGTTAAGCAAAGGACAACATGTATTTTCGAATGTGGTTTTGTAGTTCTATTAGATATCAGTTCTCTAATATCGACCTTCCTGTGTTCCCAGAGAAAGACTTGAGGGTTTTAGATGTTTTACCATGATTCTTTCTTCAGGCAAAACATCAGTTTCTGGGTGATGGGCAGCAAAATGAATGGCTTGAGGTCCAGTGAAACCTCAAATTCAATAGGTTATAAGAACAAGAGGGAGTCTCTTTGACATTGTCATTTTTGGATCCTATATTCTTGACGTAGTTAAACAGAATCCAAGTAAATATTCCATCAAAATTCATAGTAGTAGGAGCCACCAAATGTATATACCAGGCACCAAAACTAGATACGATTGTTGAAGCTAAAATAGCCTGCTTCCGGGAACTTGATATAGATCTTTCATGAGAGACACAGCTAGAGCATGTCAAATACAGAAGTGAATGCTAGTGTCAAACCAGAGACCTGAAAATGGACCTCATGTTTGTAGATGTTGAGCAATGATTACAAGAGCTGAATGGACTTTAAACCCCAGAAGAACAATTCAACTAAACAGAGCTTTCTGGTACTAAACCAATATTCAAAGACTATGTGTAGACAGACCTATTGCTCCAACTGCATAGGGAGCAGAGGATGGCCTTGTTGGGCCCCAATGGAAGGAGAACCCCTTGCTCCTCACTTGGTTTGCCTCCCAGTTCAAGTGAATGTCAAGGTGCAGTAACGGAGGTTATAGAAGGTTAGTGGGACTGTTTAAGGATCTCATGGACAGGAACCTGGGAAAGGAAATAACATTTGAAATGTAAATATAAAAATATCCAATTAGAAAAAGCAATAAAAACTGCTAAAAAGTAAAAAAAAAGAGATAGAGAAAAAAAGAAAAGTTCACTCCCAGCTAATCACACCTATTGTCTCAGAAATCTAAAGGATAACTGTCAGGGAATGGTAGTCTGAGTAATACTAGTGGAAAGACTGAGATGATGAAGTCTCACATAGAAGGACTTCTCTCTCCCAGATATCAGTGTCAGACCCAAACTTCACTATAGGAATCCAAAGCAAGAAGGAGTGTACTCTGAGCTGAGGACACAATACTAGTCTTTTCCTTCTTCCTTAGGACCTTTCTTTCTGGGAAAAATTATAAAAGCCATGAGCTCTCAGGAATCAACTGGGCCCTTCCCAACACCTGGCTTTTGGAATAAAGAAATTAATGATATAAAATCTCTGACTTCAAGGAAAAATAACAAGCAGGGATGTTCAGATATTTCTGGGAGGCTCTCAGTTCCTGATTCCCATATGTTGAAGGCTCAGATAAAGAATATCTCTTCATCAAACCCACTCATCTCCTCAACAGGGGTCACTGAGCTTTCCAATGGACCACGTATTTCTTCCTTTTTAATACAAATACAGAAGGCCAACTTCTATCTCCCTGTCATTGTACTATTTACCCTCTTTCTTCTCACTCCCAAATAGCTGTTTACTCTCAATTAGAGGCCAATTAGTAAAACATAGAGGTACTGAGGGAATATCTGAAAGACAGTTGCAGTCAGGACAAAACTTGTGATGTCACAGATGAAGGTAGGGCTCTCCAGGATACAAGAGATTTTTCATGGAGGGCCTAATGATGATGTCACGGAGAATTGCCATAGCATACCTTCTAAATAGATTTCCTTACATTGACCAGATTTGGAGGTGCCCTTTATGGGTGTGTCTCCTGTGACACAGTGGAAAACTTTATGTACTCCATCTCTCTAAAGCTAGATACTTCTCTTTGCTTCATTAGTGGTTACATGCTCTAAATGGAGAAAGTTAGTCAGGGGCTTAGCATGGATAGTAATGATCTAGGAACATGGAGAAGAGGAGATTCTTCTGAATAATAATTTTATTCCCAGGTCCATTCCTGTGACATATACTTTAATTTCCTAAGTTTTCTCTATTTCTCAAAGGTAAGTATTTTCCCTACAGACCTTCAATTGATGAAATATTGTAATAATTTTTTTCTACATTCCTTGAGAGGGGACATTATATATATTCCTGAATGTGTACCCAAAAATTGTTTTCCAATTCAACTTTTTGCAATGATTAAGGCAAAAAAGGGGCCCAGATAGAGAGTGAGTGTAACAGTGTAAATATTGTGTACCTACTTCAAATAATAAACTCCCAAATCTTTACTTTTTTAAAAGTTTTCAGACATCAGTAAAGCAAAAGACCACATGGAGTATCGAATTTGTTTCTCTAGACTGTTTTGATATCAGTACTACAGTAAACCTTCCTATGTTCCCAGGGACAGATTTGAGGGTTATGGATGCTTTACCATGATTCTTTCTTCAGACCAAACAAAAGATTCAGGAGGAAGGGCAGGGAGAGGAAGGTTCATAAGATCAGGAGGGAGTCTATTTGGCATTTTCATCTGTGGATTATATATTATATATTATATATTCTTGACCTAGTTACGCAGAATCCATGTTAAAATTCGACCTTATGTCATCACTGCAGGAGCCATCAAAGTATATATGTATATACTTTATATATATATATTTGCCACCAAAAATAGATAAGATTGATGAAGCTAAGAAGTACATTCTGCCAGGAACAAGATATGGATCTTTCCTTAGAGACATGCACATCAAATGCAGAAGTGAGTGCTAGTGGCAAACCAGTGAACTTAAAATGAACCTCTTCTTGGTAGATTTTGAGAAAGTATTACAAGAGGTGAAGGGGCTTTAATTGCATATGAACAACAATGCAAATATATCAGTGATCTCAGGTACTAAACCAATATTCAATGCAGGTATACAGACAGAACTATGGCTGGTTATGTCCTTTTTAAGCATAAATGGAAGAACAACCCATTTGTTCACCCTGGGTTAGACTCACAGTTCAATGGAACGTAAAGGGGCAGTAAGGGGCATAATAGAACAAGAGCAGGAGCCTGGTTAGAGATCTTATGGGCAGGTAATTGGGAAAGGAAATAAAATTTGAATATAAATATAGAAATATCCAATTAATAATAAGGAATAAAATATGGTAAAAAATAAAAAATGAAAGAAATTAAAGAGCACAACCAGCTAATAACACCTATTGACTCAGAAATCTAAAAAGTCATTGACAGTAAATGGTAGTCATAGTAATACTAGTGAAAAGACTGAGATGATGAAGTGTCTTCTAGGATCATTTCTCTATCCCAGATAACAAGGTCAGACACAAACTGCACTAAATGAATCCAAATCATGGAGGAGTTTACTCTGAGATGAGGACATGATACCTGTCTTTCCCTTTTTCCTTAGGAACTTTTTCTTCTGTGCAAAATATAGTAAGAGTCATGAGCTCTCAGGTAAGCAACTATGCCCTTCCTAATTCTTGGATTGTGTAAGAAATTAATGATATAAGCTCTCTGATGTCCAGGAACCATAACAAGCAGGGAAGTCCAGATGCTACTGAGAGATTCCCAACTCCTGATACCCATTTGTGGAAGGCTCACATCAAGGCTATCTCTTGAGAGAATTCACTCAACCCCAACGCAGGGTTCACCAAGCTTTCCCATAGATCATGTATTTCTTCCTTTTTTCATACAAAGACAGAAGGGCAGCTTCCTTCTCCCCATCTTTGATATATTCTTCCTCTTTGTTCTCCCTGCCAAATGACTCTTTAGTCTGAATTAGGAGCCAATTAGTAAACACTAGAGGTACTTAGGAAATATCTGCGATTCAATTGCAGTCAGGACAACACTCGTGACATCATAAAAGAAGCTAGGTCTCTACAGGATACAAGAGATTTTTCAGGGACGACCTAATGATGATATCACTGAGAATTGCAATGCCCTAGCTGCTAAACTGCTATATTTACATTGACCTGATTCTAGGGTGCACTTTACAAGAGAGTCTCCTGTGACACACGAGAAACCTTTAAATTCTACATCTCTCTAAAGCTAGAGAATTCTCTTTGCTTCATTATTGGTTACATGCTCTGAATGGAAGAAAAATAGGGGCTTGGTATGGGTAGAAAAGGTCTAGGAACATGGAGTGCAGGAGATTCTTCTGGATAATAATTTTATTCCCAGGACCATTCCTGTGACATGCAGTTCAATTTCCTAGTTTTTATCTGTTTCACAAGGGCACATATTTTCCCTCAAGACCTTTAATTGAATGAATATTGCATTACATTTTCTTATTGTACATTCCTTGATAGGGGACTTTATAATATTACTGAATGTGTACTAAAAATTCTGTTTTCTTTTTCAATTTTTTTTTGCAATGATTTTGGCAATAAAGTTGGCACAGCTATAGAATGAATATAACAGTGTAGACACTCTGTACCTACTTAAGTGATAAACTCCCAAATACTTATTTTATCAAAAAATTATGAGACATCAGTAAAGCAAAGGACAACATGGACAATAGAATGTAGTTCTGTAGTCCTATTATCTGTCAATTTTCTAATAACTACCTTGCTGTTTTCCCAGTTCCCGAATTGAGAGTCTTCGATATTTTATCATGGTTCTTTCTTCAGACAAAACATAAGATTCATTTGGATGGGCCAGTAGAGGAATGGCTTCAGGTCCAGGGACACCTCAACATTACTAGTTTCATAACAACAGGAGGGAGTCTATTTGGCATTGCGATTTGTGGATTCTAAAAATTGAGCTTGTTACAAAGAATCAATGTTAAAATTATACCTAATCTCATTTGTAGAAGCCACCAAAATATATATGTAAATATATGTATATTATCTATAATATAATATAATAGATAATATACATATATGGTATATGTATAACCACCCTAACCAAAACAAGATAAGAGTGTTGAAGCTTAGAAGTGCACGCTGCCAGGAACAGGATATAGATGTTTTCAAAGACACAGCTAGAGCACATCCAATAGAGAAGTGAAAGCTAGTGTCAAGTCAGTGAACTGAGAACGGACCTCTTGTTGTTAGATTTTGAGAAAGGATTTCAAGAGCTGAAGGGGCGTTCAACACCATAAGAACAACAATGCCAATGAACCAGAAGTTTCAGGTTAAATCAATATTCAAAGTATGTTTATGGACAGACCTAGTGCTCCAACAGTTTATGTAGGAGAGGATGGCCTTGTTGGGCACCAAAGGAAAGAGAAGCCCTTTGGTTTCATCCTAGGATTAACTCCCAGATTATGGGAATGTCAAGGGGCAGTAAGGGTGGTTATAGAGGAATTGGATGGGGACTGCTTAGGGATCCAGAAAACTGGAAAAGGATATAACATTTGTAATGAAAATATACAAATATCCAATTGAAGAAGCAAAAAACTTATTAAAAATAAGAGAAAATGAAAGAAGTTATAAAAAATAGAACTGCCTGCTAATCACGTGTATTGACCCAGAAATATAAAGAGTCACTGTCAATGCATGGTAGTCAGAGTAATACCAATTGAAAGATTGAGATGATGAAGTCTCAACTAGAAGCACTTCTCTCTCCAGATATCAGTGTCAGACACAATGTACAGACTGTAATTTCTTCATCACACACATAACTATTGCCTTTTATTTTTGATGTTAAACAATAAATCGAGGCTTGGATTTGAGAAGCATCACTGATCATAGTATTCTGATAAGGCAGTTTATCCAAGATTCTTAAGTACACAACTGCCAAAAGATCCCAGAACACACAATTTACTTATTACTAAGCAAAATTAGCACTTTAAAGTGGATTACAAGGCTGTGACATTTTGGTAACTAGAACTTCTAGATACTAAGCTATAGTATTTATTTAATTTACTGTTTAAAAGTATTCTTCTTTTATGTGTGTGAGAGTTTGCTGGCATGTATATATGGTACCTTGTGTGTACCTTGTCCCTTCAGAAGCCACGAGAAGACAATGAGTCACTGGCATTGGAATTGCAGATGGCTGTGAGCTGTCATGGGGTACTGGGAACTGAGCAAGTTCTTCTCCAAGTTCAGCAGGTTTCCTTAGGTACTGAGCCATTCCTCCATCCTTATTTTAACTTTAACCAAGTGTATTCATCACCACTAGAAGATTAACAAGAACCTACAATCAGTCCCCTTGTACTGCTCTCTTTTTCCACTACCTAGAGACAAACATTTGTAATTATCCATCCCATTTGCCTCCATAATTTTAAATGTTTTGATTAGTCAGTTTTAAACATTATCAATGAGCTGAAAATTAGCTTTTAAATAAAAAAAATTATGCCAGCAAAAATCACCAAAAGGTTTCCATAGGGCATCTCCTCAATCTTCATTCTGAATTCCTTAGATTCATTCCTGGTCCCTTGCTCTATCCCTTCTTCTTGCTACACATTGACTCCTCTTCTATTTTCATGTCACATGTGGTGATCACTCCCATTCCCTCATGCCTTAAGGGCTCTTTTTAACCCTTTCTTGGCCCCTTCCTAGACTCATTACACACACACACCCAACCTAGGTTCCCCATTGATAGGAGGCAGGCAGAATTTGTATGACACTGTAACAGGATTTCAGAATGAAGGTAAACTGGACTGCACCATGGCTTCTTCACTTTCTTCTTATAACGTTGCAATTATATTTCAAGAAAGCATAACTTTATTTTCTAGAGCATTAAAATATATAATAATAAGGGGTTGGGGATTTAGCTCAGCATAGAGCGCTTGCTTAGCATGTGCAAGGCCCTGGGTTTGATCCCCAGCTCCCCCCCCAAAAAACATATATATACTGACTGACAGAATCTATTCGCCAATCTCACTGTATGGAAGTTTACAAATGAGAAGTCTATGACAGAAAACAAACTAACATTGATATATAGACACTGAACTTACACAGTGAGCACAGGAAACAAATGTGTCCAAGTGTTTACCAAACACCACAACAGTCATAAAAAGCACACATATGGTGAACATGAAGCATCTTTACCTGATCCTGCTTATTTTCTTTCTTTAAAACGGTACTAGGGACTGAAATCTGCATCCTGTGCCTGCTTGTGCCTGCATGCTGTCACCGGACCTGCCCCTTGTTTTCCTTTAGTTGAGAATTACAAAAGGTATGTTCAATGCTCAGTGATGTTTCCTAAATTCTCATGTGAGGATCACTGCTTCTCTGCAAGGGCTCACCCGAGGCACCTATGCACACAGCATTCTGCTCACACATGCTGCTCCAGTCCTCGCAGGCAGCTTTCTCTACCAGAGACCGCACAGTCACACACTTTCCAAAACACAAATCTGACATATAGGAGACATTTTGGTATAGGTCAAAACATTAACTCAGGCTTAGAAAGATGGCTAAGTGGTTAGAGCACTGACTGCTCTTCCAGAGGTCCAGAGTTCAAATCCCAGCAATCACATGGTGGTTCACAACCATCTGTAATGGGATCTGATGTCCTCTCCTTATGTGTGTGAAGACAGCTACAGTGTAGTCATATACATGACATAAATATATAAATCCTGAAAAATTACTAACTCAATCTCTATGCTGTCCACAGCAGAACTTTAGGCCAATAAACATATCAAGAGCTCTTGTAGTCTAACACCCTTATTTTGATAATCTTCTGTGGTCTTTGCTGTCTGAATGGCCTAGTTGCTGTACAGCTGGGATTGGATACAGACAGATAGAGTCTCAGTTCATTGCTTAATGTTTTCAAGATCTAATCATCACATTTACCTTTACTAAATCAACTCTGTAAAGATTCTTGTTCTTTTAATTTAAAATTCAGCATCTCATAGTCCTGTAACTCTATATGCCAGTAAAATCACAAAATAATATATTATATATATAATATATTGTATACAATATATAACATATATATTTTCTCCCACTCTGATTGGGTTGGCACTCAATGTCCCACTGCATCTACTACCCAGCAAACAAACAAGATAAGGTGTTTTGTGTACTAGATTGGTATCTGGGATAATTGTTTTGTAATCATATTAGTTAACTAGACCTGTGTCAGTACTGCTCTTTGATCTAACTACAGATATATCTAAGATAAGTATGAACATTCCATACATGAATGTTTTGAGGGTATACTATTTCCTCCCAGAGGAAAGCGTTTTCTACTGCATTCTTATCAAAGAGACCCCAGTCCATCTTGAGATACCAGAAGAGGGTATAGCAGGAACTGATGATACAAAAGACGATCACAGGTAAAAGAACATCATGGTGTCAGAGAGTACTCATTCTTGAGAAAGAGGAGAGAAAGGCAGAAAGGAAAGAAAAGATTACTAGATTGAATTACAGTTCCTTAGTAAAGGTAGATTCTTCATAACGCTATAAAGAAATCAAACTGTTAAAATAAACATCCCTAAAAGAATCATTGTCAAACAATGGTTAATAACATATATGACTTCTCTGATGTGCCACAACAATCATTGAACTAACCGTATACAAAATTATACAAATGTTTACTAGGGGTCTGTAATATTTCAGGGTACTCTTTGGATGTCTAAACATGAAATTTAAACTTCCACCACTAGGTGACAGCTTAGGGTAAAAGATGGGGGGAAAACAATGCAGAAGGAACAGCAAGACCCTGCACCACTTTCTCTCCAAGAGCTCCTGGGGTGTTTTTTAGTTTAGAGCCACCTTCACACACTGGATCATCAATGCTTACCCTTCAGGAGCACAGAGGACTCCAGAGAAAGTGCTGAGAACACAACAGAGGCTGTGATGAGGCACTTACTTGCCCTTTATGTTTATGGAGCCAAGCTTCCCTCAAGCTACAGAGATCCATGACTTTCCCTCCCCGCCTCCCCCAACTGAGGCATCACCCATAGAAAGGCTAATCTGTCTTTGTGCTGGAAACTTTCAGTTTTATTCTGAGAACACAATAAAGCTCATCAAATCAGAATAAAAATAATTTGTAAACATAGTTATACAATTTAAACTTTTGGTTTTGAGTGCCATTTGCTCTCAGAAATCCTCCTCTGGTTATTTCATGAGTCCCCATGATGTTCTCCAGTTTCAAGATATGGGTGGATAAGCAAAGAGCTGGTTCTGAATTACACGGAAAAATAATGGTGCACATGATCTAACCTCAAAAAGCTTTAAATTTTGGTCAGTTTCTCATACTGTCTCATGCATTCTCCACAATTTGTCCTATTAAACAAGTATTTACTGATCATTTTAAAGTTATTAATGAGTTGAGTATGGAATGATCCAAAGGTAACTGATAATTTGCTGAGTATCAGACGTTTGCTACATAAGTGAAGGTGATTTCAAATGAAGTACAAGGAGCTGCAAAAACATCAAGGAGAATGGGAGTTTCCCACAGAAGGAAATGCATGCCCGCAGCATTTGTGATATTTCTAGAATAAGAAATAAACAGTATTGCAAATGCTACGAGGATAAAGTGAGGTTGAAGACATTTTTGAAAAGGCTTTAGGTATGAAAGTGTGTTATGTTTAAAAATTGTTGTTTATATTTAGGGTTAATAAGACATAAGACAACACACAAGATAGTTTGTAACCACTCGAAATAACATTGGAAAAGACATAGGTCTTGATTTCTGAATGCCTTCTTGGGCCTTAGGATCATGATTTTAGTCAAATAAGTGCTCAGACATTTACTGACACCAGAATTGCACAGTCAGAAAGAATTGATATCTTGCAGGTCTAGAACAACTGGTGTCAGTATGTCTTCTCTCATAAGATACATAACTGTTTGCTGACACAATCACTATTAAATGGTAAGGCATATAAATTTACAGCTAGGTATATGTTAAAATAATAGACACTCAGAATTTATCACTTCTTCCTGGTGTTAAATTCTGTTTTTCTAAACCCTTCCAGGCTGCATACATTCTATCTGCATGACAGAAACACTGTGCATTGCTGGTCTACTGTACATCTTCTTTCAACTCCATAGGCAACAGTCAGTTGCATAAAACTGGGTCGGATGGAAAAATTTACATCATGTAAATCAAGAAACACTACAACAGAGTGTTCCCAATCTATATTCCCACCCCAATAATTAAATATTATTTATTTAATAAACACCAGAGCCGGTTTATTAAATAAATATACCCTAGTATATCACTTACCCTAGTATATCACTAGTATATCACAGCCTCTTTTAGACAGTTAGTAGGAGGTAAAAGAAAGTGATCCTAATTGGATCTATCAAAAAAGAAGAAAATAGAGGAAGAGGAGGAAGAAGAAAAAGGACGAAGAGAGGAGGAAGAAAAGAAAGAACAGAACAGAGCAGAACAGAACAAAAAGGCTCTGTTTGGATAGGAAACAATCTCCAGGTTTAAATTATTGTCACTGTGGTTATTTGAATAGGTTTGGCCCAGCAGACTGAAACCTGGGTCCAAAGAGAGTGGAACTATTAAAATGTGTGGCCTTGGTGGAAGAGACAGGCTTTTAGGTCTAATATGTTCATCCTAGGCCCAGTTTAATACACAGTTATCTTATGTTCCCTGTGGATCAAGATGTAGAACTCTCAGCTCCTTCTCTTCATAAGTCTGCTGTACTCTGTCATGCTTCACCCCATGAAAATGGATTAAACTTCTGAAACTGTAAGCCAGCACCAATTAAATGTTTTTCTTTATAAGAATTGCTGTGATGATATTGTCTCTTCACAGCAATAAAGTACTGAAAAGTCATAAGAATTTTATTCAGAAGCATATTAGTTTAAATATTTATATTAGAACACTGAATTTGAATTCAAACTATCTAACACATACTTTGTTTTCTACGTATATTTGACTTTCTTCAGAGGTCAGCTAAGTAGTAGGAATTATCAGCTTCAAGGGTCATTAAAACCCATTCACAATTTATCTACCAAGGTTTGCAAAAATAAAGCCAATTCAGGAATGGAATGAAATCCAGTCTTCAATATTTAAAAAATAAGATGAACATAGAGATTAAAAGACAAAATATTTGGTGATAGATTAGAAACTTTTAAAATGAAATGTTCATGATAAGCCATGTAATCTACAAATTTTATTTCATTTTTATAATAATAATAATAATAATAATAATAATAATAATAAACTAGCTTGCTAGTAAGTGAGGACTTGCAAGGAATAACAGGCACATATTAAGTAAGTCACACACTGGTGATTGTCAAGTGAGCATAAGTAGTATCAATCTTATTGCTTAAAACGGATGCTCTTTATTAGTTACTGAAGAAATAAATATAAATTATTGTCAGAGGAAAGTAAATTAATACTGAAACAAAACACAGTATACTAATCTTCCTCCTTTTCTAGATTTTTGCCTTGTCTTTATAATACAATTGTTAAGATGGAGTGAGTAGCTTTCTCTTTCTTTCTTTCTTTTTTTTATTAACTTGAGTAGTTCTTATATACATTTCGAGTGTTATTCCCTTTCCCAGTTTCCAGGCAAACATCCCCCTCCCCCCTTCTTTTGGTTATAGGTGTTCCCCTCCCCATCCTCCCCCCATTGCCGCCCTCCCCCGACACTCTAGTTCACTGGGGGTTCAGTCTTAGCAGGACCCAAGGCTTCCCCTTCCACTGGTGCTCTTACTAGGATATTCATTGCTACCTATGAGGTCAGAGTCCAGGGTCAGTCCATGTATAGTGTTTAGGTAGTGGCTTAGTCTCTGGAAGCTCTGGTTGCTTGTTATTGTTGTACATATGGCGTCCCGAGCCCCCTCAAGTTCATCCAGTTCTTTCTCTGATTCCTTCAATGGGGGTCTCGTTCTCAGTTCAGTGGTTTGCTGCTGTCATTCACCTCTGTAAGCCCTTTTATTCTATGAAACTTGTAGGAGAAATACATGTAGATGTACTGGCTTTTAAATATCTTCACAGACTCTTCCAGAGTAGGTAATATTTTACCTCATATTTTAATGATTCACCCATGCTAAATTTGGGTCGCATTTTTTTTATTTTCCCTATTTCCCTAATAAAGAATGTTCCTCCTTTAACTCCTCCTCCTTCTTTGGTATTCAGAGGACATACTGGAAGGATTCTACCACCATTTTAGTCAAGAAATTACACGTTACTCTCTCTTGGCTTACTCTGCTAGTCCACTTTAGTAATGGTAAGAATCACAGAAAATCAAGTCATTGCTATTCTACCAGAGGAGTCTCTCTCTTACACACCTGCCATATTTGATGCAGAACATATGGAACATATTTAGAGAACTGACATCTATTGAATTTAAAATAAAAATAAATTTCATAAGAGTTGTGGAGCCACAGCCATAATAGGAATGAAAGTGAAATAAGAAGGGAGTGGAGTGAAAGGGAAGAAACCAGAGCAACAAACAGCAATCCATCTCTTTTGAAGGGTGCTTAATGGGGCAGCATGTGAAGGGTGTCTCTTCTCTCAAAAGTCACCTACTCTGATAATTAACACTTTTAAACCCAAATTTAGATAAAAAGTTAAATGTGGCATACATTGTTTTCAAAGTCCAAACTTTGGAGTAAGCTGAATTATGACTGAAGTTTGTGCCAAAAAATTTTGCATTTATTCCTATAGTCCCCAAGATCAAAATACTGATTTTTGAGATTACTACTGTTATTTGAGAAATAAATAGACAGAAAATCTGCAACATATAATAATGTAAAAACTGTATGATATCAGAAGAAATTATAGCCTGTATTCTGACTAGTTATATGCTGGATGACATTCTCACAATGACAGGCAGCAGCAGTGGGCACAGCTCCAGCAGTCATGAGTACATGACTCCCAGCACCTGGTTCTCCCCAGTGCAAAAGCTATGATGTGTGGTCAGCTATGTGCATGAAATCCACTTGGACTAACCATATTCTCCGTGCTCATTAGTTACAGGACACAACTTTCTCATCTGTCAGAAGTATGGGTGCTCAGTCATTGGTCATCAGTGAGTTTTAGTGCACATATGATTGCACATGGTACTCCTTAGTGATGACCATCTTCATTTTGGAGTGTGAAAAGCAGCCATTCTCATTTTCATTTACAGTTAAAGAAACTACAATCCTAGAGACAGGACGTACAAAAATAACTGGTTTTAATCTGAGTTGGAATCCAGAGTCTGTCACTTCCCAACCTTATGGATACAGGAGACTTGTATTCTTACATAATTGGAAAGAGAATGGCAAACTAGTCCTAAGAATAAAAGAGGAAAACGGAAATAGCTATTCTATTTAGACACTTTTGTACCTCAGAACATGCTTCCCTGATCCTCTCTCACATTTAAAGTGAAAAGGAAGTCCTAGGAGTATAGAGCACCATTAAAATTATTTCTGTGATAATGCAGGGAAATTATTTTAAACCATACATAGAGGCTAAGGGAGCAGCTCTGTGGTAGAGTAATGCTCACCCTGAGTGAGACGTGGACTTGATCTTCACATCAATAAAAACTCAGCTGGTGGGGATGTGAGCAATGGGAACATTCCTCCATTGCTGGTGGGAATGCCCTTTGGAGTTTTCTCAGAAAACTGAGAATAGTACTAATTCAAGACATAGCTATACCACTCCTGACCAAATACTCAAAAGAAGCTCCACCATCCCACAAACAATTCCTCAATTTTATTCATGATAGTCAGAAATTTGAAAACAACCTAGATGACCCTTGTCTGAGGAATGGATACAGAAGACATGGTACATCCACAGAATGGAATACTATTCAACTACTAAAAACAAAAGACATCATGAATTCTGCCGGGAAATGGGTGGAGAATATCATCCTGAGTGCTGTACCCAATCCCAAAAGGATATGCCTGGTATGTATTCACTAATAAATGATATTAACCATAAAGCACAGGAGATTCATGCTTCATTCCACAGACACAAAGAAGCTAAACAAGCAGGAAGACACAATTAAGAATGCTTGAAACTCATATAGAAGGGGAATAAAAATGTCATTATAGTCAGATGTAGGGAGGGAAATAGGTGGAAGGAGGGGATGAGAACGGGAATGGAGGGAATTCAGGAACAGGTGTGGGGAGGAAAAGGAGGGATGGCCAAATGGTCATGAGAATGAGTGAAAATCTGCAACTCTACAGGGGTAGGGGTGGGCAACTCCAAGATGAGACAGACCTGGGATAAGGGAAGTGCCCAAGATCAATGGGAGCATCCTTAGCTGTAACTCACAGCACTGGGGATATGGTACCCAAAGAGGCCACCTCTTGTGGCCAAGGCAGGATCTTCAGTGGAACAACAGAGACTCCATCCCATCCAAGAATCTTGACCCAAAATCTTTCCTGTCTTCAAGAAATGCATGGACACAGGATGGATCATAAACGTAGAGAATGGCCAACCAATAACTGCCACAACTAGAGAGGCATCCCATGAGCAAACACTAATCCCTACCACCATTAATGATGCTCTGTTATGCTTGCAGACAGGAATCTAGCACGGCTGTCCCCTGAGAGGCTCCACCAAGCAGCTGACTCAGAAAGATGTAGGTACCCACAGCCAAACAGCAGGCAGAACTGGAGGACTCTTATGTAAGAATTAGAAGGAAGGATTTGGGGACCAAGAGAGGACTGGGACACCATAAAAAGACCAACAGAAGCAACTCACCTGGATCTTTGAGGCTCTCACAGACAGAACCACCAATGAAAGAACATACACCTAGGCCTCCCTGGACAAATGCAGCCTGGACTTCATGTGGGTCCTGAACATCTTGGGGTGGGTGTTCCCAAAAGCTGTTGCCTGCTCGTGGGATATGTTCTAACTGGGCTGCCATGTCTTGTAGCAGGGGCAGTGGATATGCCTAGACTTTTAGAGACTTGAAGTGTAAGGATTGGGGGATATCCAGGAGGAACCCTACCTAGTCAGAGGAGAATGGATTGGGGAATGTGGAGAAGGAATGTGGGAGTCCGTTACAAGGAGAGGACAGTTGGCAGGATGTAAAGTGAATTAAGTTAAAAAATAATAACAAAAGGGGAAAAAATCACCTGAGAGGTGGTGTCAAATGTCTTTAATCCCAGAACTTAGGAGGCAGAGGCAGAGGCAGGCATTATATAAGTCATAATTGGGTTCATTATAATTCTAAAGTTAGTAAAAGAATGAAAAGAAATTAACAGAGTCAAAACAACCTGGAAACGAATAGTAAGGCAGGTGAAATCAATTTACCAAATTGAGATTTAATATGCAGTTCCAGTATTGGCATACACGAAACAAAAAGAAAGAATCATGGAATGGACCACCACAGCCTACAAAATGCCTAATTGATCTTCAAAGCTGACATTCTATAGAGCAGAGATAGCTCTTTGAAATAACAGTAGTATTACTCAAACCTGACAGTCAGAGATCTAATATAAATTTTGACTATTTCAAAACTTACATAGAAAGTCAATCAAAAGAGATCATGGAGTTACCTGTAAAACAAGAACATAGGACACCAATAAAAACATTAAGACTGAGATTATAAAGAAAAGAAAGGAAAAGAAAAGAAAGGAAAAGAAAGAAAAGAAAAGAAAAGAAAAGAAAACTTCAGACCAAGGCCTTGGTTAAAGAGTCATTAATAGAAGGAAATATTTGTTAAAGGCCATGTTAGGAGGAAACACTGCAGCAGAAACTTTTTTGTGTAGCCCTGGCCAACCTGGAACTCTCTGTAGACCAGACTGATCTGAAACTCAGGGATACACCTGTCGCTGCTTTCCCAGTGCAGGGATTAAGGGCATGGGCCACCACGGAATATCTGGGGTAATATTTTTTTATAAAAACTTCCAGATTTTAAAAACTACCAGATGAATTCTACCTCATATGTAAAGAACTAAATGAATTAAAAAAATCTAATAGGAAATTCAACCAAGGGTGGATTGAAAACATACACTGATAATTCATTAACGAACAAGAAATTCCAAATGAAATGACTAAATTACAAATTAATCATCTAGCAGAGTGGCACTTGTGCTTGCAAATTGCTCTGATCTACTGAAGTTCTCCAGAAGTGTGCTAAAAACAAGACAAAGCTCCTTTCTGTGACTGGGTCAGTGTTTGAGATGGCTGGCTGTTCTTCCAGAGGACCCAGGTTTAATTCACAGCATCCATATGGTTGTTCACAACTACCTAAAACTCCAGTTCCAGGAGGTTCCATACCCTCTTCTGACCTCTAAGGACATCAGGCTCATACACGGTGCAGACATACATGCAAGCTCAACGTTCACATTCATAAAAATCGTTCTCCCAAAATACTGTGTTCCTTAGTCTGAAACCAGAAAAGCTTGTATCTTGCACTGTCTCCCAGAGTAATAATATAATCAAAAAACTCAAAGTCACACCCATCATGAAGATGAAATTATCTTTAAAAAAGTAAGTAAGAAAAACAATGAGCGAGATAGGCTTTTGTATTCTGTGATGTCAGGAAATTAATCCAAAGTTCCCATGAAGCAAACGTTTCGAGAATATGAGCTTCCTATTGTTGTAAATATCAAAAGTAACCACAAACCCTAGCTAGCCAGCATCAACGAGCCATATGGCCTTTAGCAGGGTAATTCCTAAAACAAACTAAATACCTTCTTTCAATTCTAATATAAATAAGCAACACCTCAAATCAGGAATTTGCCCAAAATATCTCACTCTGTTTAAGCATTCTACCTGGAGTTACAGATTTTTCTTTACCCTTAATAACTTCTACAATATATGTCTGCATTCACTTCCCAGTGTTAAAGACATTTACCACAACTTGCTACTTGAAGCTAGTGACCAATTTTTCCCTATCTAAGTTTCAAACCATACATGAAAATCACCACGTGATTCAGGTAATCTCTTTACTCTCCTTAAAACAAACCTAAACACCTTCTATCAATTCTAAAATCACTATGCAACTTAAAACTCAGGGCTTTAGCCCAAAATACATCCATCTGTTAAGCTCTCTACCCTGAGCTACAGATTTTTCTTTAACCTTAATAACTTCTACAATATATTCCTGCAATCACTCTGCCTGGTGTTTCAGACGTTTATCACAACTCTTAACTTGGAGGTAGTGACTAATTTTTCCTTACCTAAGTTTCAAACCATGGATGAAAATCCCCTCCTAATTCAGGAAATGTCTCTACACTCTTCTTTCTAAAACCAACTTTTATTACTTTTTAATAATACCTATAATAAAGAAGTACCTGTGTAGCTAGGATTTCAACGTAAAATTCACATGGAGCCCACATTGAAAAGATTATGAGTATCCTGAAAGACTTCCTAAACAACTTTCTTTAAAAAGCAGCTTTATTCTCTTAACTCTCCAAGCTGCCCTTACTTATCACAACGTTCTCCCAGCATGTCAGCCCAGGCTGCTTCTCCATTTCTTTGTTTGATATCCTGCCCTTAAGTTACCACATGACTAAATATGGTGCCAGTGTCCTCTTACTTAAAAAATAAAACTTTCGCTCAACTGTAAGGATTGCTAGTGCATTCTTGATCATCACCTTAGTTCACCATCTGTTGTTGTAAAAAGAGAAAATAAAAAAAGTAAAGTTGTTTTTTACCCTGCTAGCTCTGGCACCATATTGTCCCATGATATCTGGTAGATATCTTTGCGAAAACACATCCCCACTCCTTGGCTGCCCAGTGTCTCTTGCTGCCACACACTTTCCTATTTTCAAACCCTCACGTAAAAGAACACACAACACAATAATTTTGACCCAATTTATAAGATATAATTGCTCACTTAAAGATACAAAGCACTTTACCATAAATCCCTTAGGAACATTAATAACAACCTGTAAATACACAGAACAGAATCTTGACTTCACCTTCCATGGCTTCTCACCCTCTCCTCTTCCTGTCTCTCCTTTTCTCTGTAGTCTCCTCCTCTCCCTTCAAACATCTCTCCTGCCCATCCTTCCTTCTCCTCCAATTACAGGTTTCCATCTATCCTGTTCCTGCCCCTCACCTGTACTTTAAAAATTCAGTGAAGAGGTTGTTCTGGTGAAGTCACCTGAGATCTGAGTAAAGGACTAGGCAGCTGTACTTAGGGCAGTGGAATTAGCATCAAAATACAGATAACTTCAGGGCAAACCACAACAAGTAGCTTTGATATCCTAGTGAAATCTTTCAAGCCATGAAAAACTGCAAATGTGATTATGTATTAGTTTTCTTCTCTTGCTTGATGCTGAAAAAAGTGATACCCAATACTGTATGGGAACTAGTATTACATAATACATGTAGAGAAACAAATTACTCCCAAGGTAAACGTAACTTCATAAGTAAGCAATTTGTTATAGAGTAACAAAGACTAACTATAGTACTTTTATCAGTTGGTTTCCCTTCACTGTAGGCAGCAATATGAATTTACAGAGCAATGGTTAAGTATTGTATTATTTATCTTTAAAAGTACGCTCATAAGAATATTTAAAAAAAACAGAAATCTAAACATCTTTATAAAAATGTCATACCTGCTTTAAGTGATCAGAATGCTCATCTGTGATTGGCAATCCTTATTAAATCCTACCAGGAAGCTGAGGGTAAAACTGGGTCAGAAATCAATCATCAACAGTCCAGTCTTAAATCAATCATCAACAGTCCAGTCTCTGTGACAATCACACCATTAGCCTGGGCTGCCATTATTCTTGATCCCTGACCTTAAAAGGTTCCACCCTGTCTGAACTTCAAATTGTTCAATAAATTTTTTTTACATCAGATTCAGTAGTGAAAACATCTTAGCCAGTTTCATGAACAATTTTATTTTTCCAAATGCTTTTTATAGGTGGTGGTCATCGCTGGCCATTCTACATTTCCTCCGACAATGATGGAAGCACCGATCTGCCCCAGAGGCAATCCCTAAAAGACCTCGAACACTCTTATTGCAAATGCCAATGGCGCTGCCATCTGAGTGGGGGGAAGCTCCATGAGGATTTTCATGCACTTCTTAGACTAATAGAGATATGAATGCAATAACGGAGCCACACTCCGCTAAGTCCTCGTCAGGTTCACGATTCACCAAGGTCTAATGAGGCTGTGCTGAAGAATGGGCCATACCCCAGGAGTTCCAAATCTCTGTCCTATTCCTATTTCACAGGCCTTGACAATACTCCATGTCACAACCAAATTTGAACCATGCTTTTACCCTGGATAGAATTTCAAATTCTATACTGAGTAGGGAGTGTGGGCATCCTTACACTGTCCTTAACTTTAATGGAATTGCTTTACAATTTTCCATTTAGGTTGATGTTGGGTACTGGCCTGCTGTCCATGACTTCTATTATATTTCTGCATAGGACTGGTATCCCAGATCTCTCTCATGATTTTAACATGAAGGGGAGTTGGAATATTTTTGCAAGCTTTTTCAGCATATAATGAGATTATCATGTGATTTTTTTTCTTTCAGTTTCATTATATAGTGGATTATATTGATGGATTTTCAGAAACTGAACCATCCCTGCCTCCCACTATAAATTAATAATTGCACAGCATAACCTACAGAAAGGATCTCATATTCACACGCATACTCTAACAGCTCACCCCCCCAAAAAAAAAACAAAAACAAAAACATGCAAACAAAAAAAACCATGTACCCTACAGAACAGATCTAATACTGACATTCATACTCAAACATCACAATCGAAAAAACAAAAACCAAAAAACATGCAAGCAAAAAAACCCTGCTCCCACAACATCAAAATAGCATGAACTAAATATCACTTCTCATTAATACCTTTAAATTTTAATGGCCTCTACTCAACAGTAAAAGAACACAGACTAACACAATGGATTTAAAGAAAGGATTCATCCTTCTGGTACACTCAAGAAACATAATCCAGCAACTGAGATAGACACAACCTCAGACTAAGGTGTTGGAAAAAGTTTTCCAAGCAAATTTACACAAGAAACAAAATGGTGTAGCCATTCTAACATCCAGAAAATCAGACTTTCAACCAAAAGTAATCAAAAGAAACGGGAAGGACACTTCATATCCATCAGAGGAAAAATCCACAAAAATGTCATCTCAATTCTCGATGTCTATATGCCAAAGACAAAAGTAGCAATATTAGTGAAAAAATATTACTGAAGCTTAAATATCATATAGTACCTCACACATGAATAGTGGGTGACATCAATGTCCCACTCTCATCATTGAGACAGAAACTAAAACAGAAAACAATAAAAAGTGAAGATGTTACTGACACTGGCTTCAATTAATCTGACCTCTCTGATATCTACAGAATATTTCACATGAACACAGTAGTATACACTTTCTTTTCAGTACCTCAGGAAACCTTATCCTAAACTGATCATATTCTCCCTCACAAAAAAAGCAATAGCAGATACAGAAAGACTGTGCTAATCCTTGGATCTTCTCACAATGCCACGGAATTAAACTGGACTTCAACAATAACAAAAAGCCTATAAACTCATGGAAATTCAATAACTTGCAACTGAAGAACAACCAGTTCAGAGAACACTTGAAAAAAAAAAAGTGTTCTGAGAATTCAATGTAAATGATGGCATATCGTCTCCAAACTTAAGGGACATAAGGAAGGCCTTGCTAAGAAGAATGTCCACATGCAGCACCGAGCACAGATGAAAGTCACAGAATCCTTAGGTCTCACTTCAAGAACCTGCTGTCTACAGAATTAGAAGCTCTGAACGAAATGGATGATTGTGTAGATGGATAACACTGACCACAGGTAAACTGAGGTAAGATAAACTATGTAAATAGCTCTACAACACCTCTTTAGGTCTCTTTAGACACAAACATTAATTAAAAGTTTCCCCACCTAAAGAGCCCCAGGGCCAGATTGATTGAGTATAGACTCCTACCAGATTTTCAAAGAATTCTCAACCTACTCCAAAAAACAGAAACAGGAGGAAAATCGCCAAACTTATTCCATGACAACACAGTCGCCCTGACACCTAAATCACAAAACGACTCAACAAAGAACGCATTTCAGACGAATTTCCCTTAAGAACATTGGTGGAAAAAATACTAGGGAAAATTATAGAAAACAAAATCCAGGACATATGAATCCTACATCCAGTGCATCCTGAGGCTGCAGGAATGGTTCAGTCTATGAAAATTGATCAAAGTGATCCATCATATAAGCAAACTGAACTGTAAAAATATATTCTGCCCTCAGCATTTCACATTAACTTGTGAGCTCCACTTGGAGTTAACTTTGTTGAAGTTGCATATCATGCAATATATATATATATATATATATATATATATATATATATATATATATATATATATATATATGTGTGTGTGTGTGTGTGTGTGAGTATACACATATGTAAAAATTATTATAATAAGTTAATATATTAAACTGTCATATACTAACATTTTAATAATCTAATTAATATTAATATAGTATATTAACATTAAATAGTTATATACTAACATTTTAATAATCTAATTAATATTAATATAGTATATTAACATTAAATAGTTATATATCAACATTAATATAATATATATTTAATATATATTATATTGATATATTAAATTATATGTTGATATCATGATAAAATGTAATTAATATTAATATATTATGTTAGTATTTAAATTATTACATAGTAATAATACTATACCTCTCTTATCCTTTTCTGACTCTCTATCTAACCCCACCCTAAACACTCCAATACCAACTTTACCCTCTGGCTACCTGTCATAGGCTCTTGCATTTACTGAACAGTTAAAATGGGGAGAAGATTTATATGCGATCTCCAGAGTCCATGATAGAGGTCCAGTCAGGGCAACCTCCTTTGAGGAAGCAGATAAATATCGGGATACAAATACCATTTCCTGGGGTAAGATCAAATCCGTATAATGACTTTGCTTATCTATCCAGTTGATTCTAAGAAAATACGGAATATTCTTCCTAAAGACTCAGCTATACTACTCCTGGACTTATATCTGAGAAGACTTCTTCCATACCACTAGGACATGTGCTCCATCATGTTCCTAGCTGCGTTCTTCATAATGAGCAGAAAATGCAAATAACCCAGATGCTCCTCAACCAAGAAATGGCTACCGAAAATGTGGTTCATTTACACAATGAAATACTATGCAGCTATGAAAAATAAGGACGTTTTGAAGTTTCAGTCAAGAAGATGGAATGAGAAAGTATTGTTTTGAATGGGGTAACTGAGACCCAAAACAACTTGTACATATTCACTTAAAAGAGGGTATTAGCCATACAGTACAGAATTCACACACTAAAATCTACGGAACCAAAGAAGTTAAACAATAAGAAAGGCGTAAGTAAATGCTTGAATTTCACTCAGAAAGATGAATAAAATAATGAGAGGAGGCAGATGGAAGGAAAGGATTGGGTGGCTGAGGGGCTGGGAAGGGAAATGGGGTTTGAGAATCATTCCTTGGGAGAATCGTGCAAGAGGAACAGAGGGCCAAGAGAATAAACAGAAATTAGTGACTGTCCAGGGTGGGTGATATCTCTATGATTTGCCAGCAATCAGGGAGGGGTGAGGCTACACCGACATCCATGAGGGTGACTTTAGCTGAGACTCGTAGCAGTGGGGATACGGAGACTGAAATGGTCACTTTCCGTAGCCACAGAGGACCTAAGGTGGAAGGATAAGGACACAAACCCAACCCCAAAATTTTGACCCAGAAATTGCCCTCTCTATAAGAAACACAGGGACAGAGATAGAAGAGGAAATGAGGGAATGGCCAAAGGATAAGTGCCGAATATGAGACTTATCCTATGGGCAAACGGCAAACACTTACATTATTAATGGTCCTTTCTTGTCTTTTCAGACGGGAGTGTAGTGTTATTGTCCTTTGCAAGGCTCCACCAAGCAGGCTACTGACACAGATGCACAGACGCATGCCCAAATATCGGATGGAGTTCAGTGAGTCTCAGTGAAGAGCTGAAGGAAACAGTGAGAGAGGTAGAGGAGCACCATGGTCTTCACGTGGGTTCAGTAAACACGTCGCCTGTCTGTGGATCCTGTTCTCCTACCCGGGCTGCGTTTTCAGGACCTGGTGTGATACGATGAATCTAGTCCTGCAGAGACTTGATGTTTCAGGGGAGAGGGTGCACCCAGAGGGGTCCTCCACTCGCTCAGAGAAGAAGGGGAGAGGATAGGAGGAGGGACTGTAAATGGTGGGAGCCTGGAGGAATGTGGTTACAGGGCAGCATTCAGAATGTTACCTGGTGAATAGATACAACCATTCTTGCAAGGGGTGCAGGCATGACAACACGGGGACTGGGGCGTGACATCCTGGGTGTGGGGCATGGCCTCGTGGGGGTGGGGCATGACATCATGGGAGTGGTGCATGACATCATGGGGTTGGGGAATGATATCATAGGGATGGGTGCATGATATCATGGGGCTTCAAGGAAAATAGTTGAAAGTAGAAAAAAAAAGCAGCCCGAGAGGGAGCTGAGACCTAGAGACACAAACATGGCGCGCGTTTACCTATGGATGGTATCAGCTGTGAGATAAATCTTATTCTATCTACAATACACAAATGCAGAGAGGACACAGGGCATGAGAAGGCCAGTGAGGGGGCAATCATCGACCTCTCTGAAAGGAAAACTGGAAAGATTCTGTGGGTGAGTGCGTACGACTGAGGACAGGAGGGGAAGGTCGGTGGGGAAGACTGAGGGATAGCGCAGTGCAGAGAGAACCGGCCAGAATTACGGGACATATGTGTTAATGCAGAAACTCGATGGATGCTCTGGTTAATTCATGGAATGTAGAGGGCAACCTCCCGAGGATTTAATCTAATAGAGAACTCAGAGTCCGAACCTTCAATCCTTTGAAATCAAGCAAGTGGGACCTCAGGGTTGGGGACGGGTCACATTCAGTAGAGTCGGTTTCTGAGGAGGTCAAATGGAGATCCCTGAAAAACAGACCGATTCTAGGACAGAGATTATAAAAGCTCAAGCAATTGAGAACTTCCTGGTACCTTATGCCTCCATCGATGTAAATGCACCCAAAAACCCCTTCCCCCTCTCCAAGATTTGTGTAGACCTTGTTCAACCTGAGTAAAATATATGCACACAGCGTGTCCCTGAATACCTTCTAACAGAGTTGTGACACTGTATACCGTGGAGCAACCCCCAACTCACTTGCAGGCAGACCAATATTCTATTGACCGACTAGTTCCTGGGGCCACTTCATCCTTTTGCACCTGGACACTCTTGGAAGCATACATCATAGATGTGTGTGTGTGTGTGTGTGTGTGTTTCTGTCTGTGTGTCTGTGTGTGTGTCTGTGTGTCGGTGTCTGTGTTTCTATCTGTGTGTCTCTGTGTGTGTGTGTGTGTGTGTATTATTATTTGTGTGAGTGTTTGTATGTGTGTGTGTGTCTGTGTGTCTCTCTGTGTGTATTTGTGTGTGTATGTGTGTGTATGTGTGTGTCTCTGTGTTTCTTTGTGTATGTGTGTGTCTGTGTTTGTTTGCATGTGTGTGTGTTTATGTGTATGTATGTGTGTGTGTGTGTGTGTGTGTCTGTGTCTGTGTGTCTGTGTGGTAGTCATGCACAAGCTAACCATCCTCACACACAGACTGTCTGTATTGCTTTACTTTTGGAAGGTTGGCAAATCTTTCTCTTGGCCTAAGAAAAGACCACACTCGTTCTCAACTCACTCTGTGAAGACATGACAGGTTGAGTGTTTTTCATGTATAAGGAGTCTGTCCTAGTGAAAATTGCTTTTCATGGATATAATAACCCTTGAAAAACACATCTCAACATTTATCTACCTTAGTCTCTGATCCCTTGAGGAAATTATTCCATTATCATCATCATCATCATCATCATCATCATCATCATCATCATCATTATATATTATTATAATTATTCCAAGATTATACCATTATATTATTTTGTTTGCAGTTACCAGTGTGAAAATGTTCACTGAAGGCAGGAAGGTTTTGGTTCACATGGGTCCCATTGGACAGCCATGTTTTGGTTCTTGAAACTGGAAGTTTTATTTACATGTTCCCATGAGCAAATACATGCAAGTACAGAAAGATCCTTGGTCTTCTACATGAGAGTGACACCCTCACTTAGTCCTCTGATCTATTTGAGAAACAGAATTTAGAAGAGCAATGAAAAGGTTGGTGACCAAAAACCCCATTAGGGAGAAATAAGACAGTTTTTCACTATGCATCAGGCTTTGGGGATTGGTAGACATTACATAGCCATCTTTCATTCATAGCAGGAATAGTAAAAATTATTAAATAATAGAAGGTAGAAAATTTTAACAAAGTATGTATGCTGGCTAATTTAAATTCCTTTATTTCGTCTCGGTAACATTATATATTCTCTTTCAGGTTCTTATTGAAATTCTTTGAAGACATGAAAACCGGTATGTGTTTATCTGTACATATTCATAAAGCATTGCCGTCGCTCTAGTGAAGGACAGATGACAGGAATGTCAAGATACAGACTGACTTTCTTGCCAAAGGAATAAATCTTCATGTTCATGAAGGCAGTTTTGGTTTTAGGTGCAGATGTTTAAAATCCTCAGAGAATGCTTCCTACAGCTATCATTTTCTATATGTGGTAATATCCTAGGATGTGTGTTTGTTCTTTGCATTTTTTCAAGATCTACAGGAAAGTTTGGATTGTGTATACTATTTGGTGATGTTCTCTTTTATCTTTTCTGTCGATGTACTCTGGGTTGTAGACAATCAGGCATTTTCTGATCCATCTCTCAAAGCAGGGGTTGCAAATGAGATGAGACTTCATCAGGAATAAAGGAAAGAAGACAGGTAAGAAATAGAGAACTCCCTGATGTATTTATCCCCTGTGAATCTGAGATGACTGTTGTCATCAACCTGTATACATAAACTATAACTTTACAAAAAATACACTCACATGAGTTTAGACCTTTGTAATTTTCATTGTGTAAATATTTGCAATAAAGAAAGCTTTCAAAGTAATAAAGTTCTGTGATGTGTGTAACTCTTTTAACAGATTCCCTTGTATAACTTAATAGAATATATAAATGGTTTTACTTTATGTTGAATGTCATAAAGACAGTGTCTCTTCTAACAATATATGTAGTAATTTTGGCCTCTATAAAATTGAATATGTGCATATCTTGTCTAAACATCCACCACAATTACTTATGGAATATTTCCTATACATACTCAGTGTTTTTCCTAAATATTGACTTTAAAATGTACTTAGCAGAATAGATATTGAGGCGGATGGAGGGAGGGAGGAAACTGAATGGGAGGATAAATAGAGAAGGGAATGGGTAGGAGGAATTAGGTATAGTTGGTTTGGAGGAATTAGGTATAGTGAATGGAGGGAAAAGGGAATAGAAATCACAAGTGTGGGGTGCACATCTCTAGGAAGTCCCAGAAACCTGGGGAAGGCGAATCCCCAGGGTGTCTATTGGGGTGACACTAGCAATGGGGATACAGATACTTAATTTGCCACTTCTGTAGCCACGCATTACTCCCAGTGATGTGACAAGGAAAAATAACCAACCACAAAACCTTCATTTCAAAATGAACACAGCCTACAAGATCTTCTGAGACAAAAATAGATAGAGAAGACATGGAAGGAACGTCCAAGCAATGTCTAGCAGAGATTGAGACCTACCCCGTAGGCAAGCACTGATCCCTGGCACTATTAAAGATTCTCTAATGTGCTTGCAGACAGGTTCATAGCATAACTGTCCTCTGAGTGACTCCACCCAACAGCTGAGAGAAACAAGTGTAAAGATTCACCACAAAACATTAGCTGGAGCTTGGGGATTCTTTAGAAAAAAATACAGGTGATGAATTGAAGCCCAGATGATATGAGGGACTCCACAGGAAGACCAATAGAGTCAATTCACGGGGACACTTGGGGTTTGCCAAGGACTGAACCACCAACCAGAGAATGAACATGGACTGAACTTGAACCCCCAGGACATAGATAGGAAATGTATAGCTTTGTCTTTTTACGGGTACCCCTGACTATGGGTGTTGTCGTATCTTGAAGATGGAGCACCGATATTGTGATGTAAAGTGAGTATTTAAAGAAATAAATTTTAAAGAAACAGATGTTCCATCTATGGACAACATGTTTTGGGAAAGTCCAATTCTAGTTGTTCGTTACCCACATGAACACAAAGCCTCTGGAGTGCAAATACCTTTAGAGGCCATAATTCTTTTCGTTTTGTTCTTCCATCAGAGTCCCCAAGCTCTACCCATGGTTCAGCTAGTTGATGTCTGCTTCTGTGTGAGTCAGCAGCTTAGAGGAGTCTCTCAGAGGGAAGCCATGCTAGACTCCTTTCTCCAAGCATAACAGAGTTTCATTATTAGTGTCAGGGATTGGTGCTCATCCATGGGGTGAGTCTCAATCTGCACTAATCATTGGGTGATCATTCCTCACTTTCTGTTCTATGCACGGCCCTTTCATTTCTTGTGGTCAGAATAAATTTTGGGTCAAAAGTAGGTGTCTATATCATTCCATTTGGGTTGTGCTCTGGCTACAGGAGATGGCTTCTTCAGGTCTCTATCACTGAGGCTGTGATTCTCAGCTAAGGAAACACCTATTGATCCATGAGCATCTCTTACCCCAGCTCTCTGCCTCTTTCTGGATATGACCCCTACCCTCCCACCCCTATCCATCTAGGCTGCTCTGTCTGGCCTCAGTAGCAGAGGATATGATCACAGAGACTAGCTATGCAAGGTGAGGAGATACCCATGGGTTCCCCTCCTGCTCAGAGGTGAAAAGGTAGGGGAAGGATTTTGAGAGGGGTGAACTGGAGGGAGCATTTTGTAGCATGTAAAGTGAATAAATAAACAAATAACTATGAAAATTACTAAGTCTACTTGAAGGTAAGAAGAAGGTGTGTGTGTGTGTGTGTGTGTGTGTGTGTGTGTGTAAGTAAGTAAACTTGAAGGTAAGAGCAGTTGTGCGTGTGTCTGTGTGTGTGAGTATGTATGAAGGTAAGAAGCAGGTGGGTGTTTGTTTAATATTAAATTTTCACATTTGAGAAAACAGTGGTCTATGCAGAAGACAGGACAGCTTAGGCACTATATTAACAAAAAATGGCATTTGCTGAAGATGAGGAAATGATTCGGTGATTAATAGCATTAACTGTTCTTCCAGAGAACCAGGGGCCGATCCCCAGCTGCCAAGTGACAGCTCACAAGTGGCTGTAATTTCAGCATCACGGAATCTCCCACCCTCTTCAACCTCCTGGACACTAGGCATCCATGTATTGCACATGTGAACAAGCAGATAAAACTGTTACATATGTACAATAAAAAGTAAAAAAACAGAAGAGCACTTCCTGGTTGACATAATTTGATTTTCGTTAATATTCATAGTGATGATCACAGTCAAATAAACACTTCATTGATCTATAATGCAAACAAAGCCACTAAAGTTTAATGATCACATGACTCACTTAACATCTATTTATTTAAAAATTGCAGTAATGAAATTAAAATTATATTAATATACTAATTAATAAACTTTAATATTCTCATATAGAGCTGAAAATAATGCTTTCCACATATTTGTTTGGCTTTTATTAATATTGCAATTTGTGGTTAGTTTGTTCTTGGTTTTTGTAGGAGTTCATTTCCAGGTATTAGCCCATAACCTTTATAAACTCATGTAGAATACACTACAGGAACAAAGGCTCTCTTGTGTTGAATCCAGGAAGGTTGCTCTCTGTTTACCTTCTTGTCTGATCAATTTTCTCTACGTACATTACAAAGATATTTTGTTCTTAGATTCTTCCAGTTTTGTCAAGCTGACAGCTGATAGCTGATAACTGGAGAATATGTAATTTTTGAAGATCATTTTTGAAGCTATTTCCTGATATCTGCACTATCAATTTTGTAGATTTTCAAATGTGTGGCCAAATGAACATCTATTCAGGGACTTAACCTGCTTTATAACTACTGTTGTTTTGTCTTTTTGAAAGAAGAAATCAGAAAGGGATGGTGTTTGGGGTAAGGGACTCAGGAGAAAACTTAGGGAGGACAGCATTTGAGACATAAATAAAGTAATAAAATAAATACAAAAAATAAAGCAGAATTCAAACTATACAGGGAAATCAGATTTAATTGATAGGAAATAGTACAACCGGTTTTATATCGTAACCTAATTCCAGAATTTTACATACTTTAATCAATCTAATGACTAATTCTCAAAAATCAGAAAATTGAAAAAAAAATGCTACAAGTAACACAGTAAGTTGACCAAATAATAACATCAATGATTCTAGAACTGTACACTTCCTATGCCCGTTTCCAATCCAGAAATCCAGTTGACATTTAGCTATTACATATCTTACATCATTCTGTTTTGTGATAATCCATTACTATTTTTATCTTCTGTGACCACAACTTTGAATATAAATAATTACTTTGCAAGAATGTCTCTTGTCTTTGGATTTACTCAGTGGTTTTTCTCTTTTAAGTTGAGATTATATGTACTTGACACAGATACCAAAATGTGTTTCTTGCTTTGCTTATGGCAGTTAAGCATTAGGAGGATGCCTGTCATCTTTACAACTCCCATTTACAGAGCAATGAATTATTTTAATTTATTTTCCTTTCGTACTTAAAATATTTTAATGTATTTTTCTTTTGTATTTCCTTTTAAAGTAATAAAAGTTATAGGAGAATTACTTAAAACCTATGGGAAAACTGTGTGTCTCTTGAAAAATTTAGGCTTTGTTTTCAGCCTCTCGGTTATTTTTTTACCAACATTTTTACCTGAATGGTCCTTACTGCATGTAAGTAGACTCAGAACAATGAGTCCAAGGAGAATATAATTATTGTCTTTCTGTTTGGGTGACTCATGCCTAAAACAATACTTTAGTTTTTCTGTCATGGTAATTTTTTTTAATGACCACCATATTTTCAGCACACTTAAATGGAATTTTATTTTTGTTTCATTATACTCATAAAGACTCAAGATTCTAATTTCATGTTATTTTATTTTCTTGTTTAATAGCAACCTGAATCTAATTATCTGACACTAGCTGACATTCATATTTGTGTTCTGTCACTTGTAAACCCACTTCAATTCCTGTATAGTGTGTGCATGCATACTTGTGTGTCTTTGTGTGTGTGTGTGTTTGTGTGTGTGTGTGTGTGTGTTTGTGTTTATCTGAAACTGTGATATTGATGTTGAGAATCACCTGGCTGAAATTCTTTTCCACCATCCTATTAGAAATTAAAAAGTGGAGGAAAGACTACTCCTGTTTCAAAATCATAACCCCTGGGTGTCCAGAACTGAAGTATGGACTGACCAAATGGTGCACAAAGCAGAGCCTAACAATTCACTGTCCTGAGAACTACTTAGCAGTTCCAGTCCAATGCAATGAATTTACATGTACTGAGGAATATGGAATTGTAGCATAACAAGATGAGATCATTTACAAACAATTTCTGGAAGATTTCCAAAGAGCTAAGAATGGATACAGAGAATTTTCAAGGCGCCTGAGACATTAGCATGTGGTTTAAACTCTTCCCAGTTGAAAATGTTTAAGTACTGGACTAACCTACTGAAGTAATTTAGTAGCAAGCATAATTTACAATTCTTTACAATTAAGCATGGTGGAGAATAAAGAGAACACTCTAAAACAAAGTTGTGTTTCTTAAAGTTTGTTTCAAGACAGCAAGAAAGAGCACAGTGGTTTTGTTTTCTTTCTTTCACAGACTTTTCACCTTTTTGAAAGAGCACTTTGGTATCCTTAATTTCCTATTTATTATCAGAACTTTCTTCAGACCCAGAGTTCTTCTCAGTGCTGCCATGACTTCTTGGTTCCTTAAATTATAGATGGTGGCATTCAGCAAGGATGTCACTGTGATATGGAAGATGACCAAGAATTTATCAACTCCTTGTGGGTGGTTAGATTTGGGCTTCAATAGATTTGTCCCAACCCTACAAGGCAACCTATTTCCCATTAAACAATTGCCAATAGGCACATACCTCATGACCCATTTGGGTTGCAAAGTGAAGCAGGGCAATACAGTGGACAAAAGCCATGCCTTTCAATAGGCAGCACTCATTTATACCAAAAAGTGTGAAGAAAAACATTTGTGTGGCACATGCCTCCTGAGAGATTCCTCATATCTCACTTACAAGGCTCACCAAATATTAGGTATGACAGAGTCTTCTTAATCAATTTCCAGGATACATAAGTTCGCCAGAAAGAAGTATATGGGGGTGTGTAGAGATGGACTGGTGTAGATAGCAAACGCTATGAGAGCAGAATGAGGGTGAACTGGAGGAAGCATTCTCCAGGAACCTCAGAGAACTTGGTAATAGCAAAGCATTTGACAGACAAGCCCTTTTCCTGCCACAAAGAGCAACTGACACATTTGACACTCATCTCCTGGAAGACAGAGCAGTAAGCCATTAGAAGTATCTTGCAGATGAGAGATATTGATTTTTTAATACTTTTAGACACTCAGTTTCATCAGAGTCAAAGTCTTTCTCTGTAGTCACAAAAATCAAAGCTTAGAAGTGATTTATTCTCACAGATTTTCATATCTAATACTTTCTCTCTTAACACCAGGGGATTTTCAAAAGTGTACGAAGAACTGAGCAAAGTGTTTAAACATTTACAAAGATGGTGCAAACTTGTAGTCCTGTCACTAATGAAGCTCTGGCAGAAGGCTTACCATGGGTCTGAGTTCAGTTTCACATGCTGTATAAGCAATCATTCAAATTAAGTAAAAGAAAACCTTGACAGTATCTCAATTTTTTACTCATTCTTATCATTAACTAGTTATAAATGTTATGCAGAAAAACAGATCAACCCACTCATTTCTATGCTTTCTTGTTGCCAAAGGTATTGTCTCTCCAACAAACCTGTGTGTGTGTGTTGGGCCCCATTATACTCTGATTGCTATTATGAATATTCAAACCCACACAATAAAGGTATCATTTCCTCAAGACTCATTATTTTTGAAGATAAATCAAATCAAATTATCATTTGATAAATAAATGATTACTGGTTTTAATACATAGAATTAAAAGTAAGGCACATCTCGATGTCTACACAGTAACGAGGTCATCAGAAATGCTTTTTAAGATGTGTAAAGTGCGCCATGAAAGTGAAGAAGGATCAACCAAACAACACCATACCCCTTCATTCCACAACCTTCAATATGACAGCAGGTATTTGTAACTTAATAGTTCCTGTTTCTTTATAGAACATGTTTTCTTAGCAGGAGTATCACTGCATAGGCATTACATTTCTGTTTTCTTAATATTGTTCATGTTATTCTATCAATCAGACTATTCATTTAAATGAAGAAAAAAGAATAAAAGATGTAGTGTCTTGCTATGTAGTCCAGGCTAACCTGAAATTCCTAATTTCTCTCCCTCAGTCTCTTGAATGTGAGTATTCTAAGAGCAAGACATGTTGCCTGGCTTAATAGAAATTCCTTCCTATTCTTTCATCTCAACATCTTAGAATTCCACCAAACTACCTGTATTTCTGTACACATAGTATCTACACAGTTCATTCCTCTTTGCTCACTTTTGCATATGGCACATGCTGTGTGCTTGCTTGGTTACTCACATGGAAAACTGTTCAGTTCCAGCGCAGCCTTGTCTGTTTTCAGATATCATCCTTCTATTCTTTCTACAGTTACACTCTGCTTTTCACACTGTAACTTGTAAAGTAGCTGTTAGCACTGTGGTGGTGACTACTTCTCATCTTGTTCACATTGTAGCCTTCTATGGAGACTGAGTATGGTCTTGAAAGTTCTTATCATTATGCTTACCATCCTTATCAATCCATGAGCTCTCATGTAATGAGAAGCTCCAGTGTTTAGCTTACTTTGGTTCCTTGGGGATTCTGCCTGTCCCTTCCCATTATATCTTCTGAAGTTCAATCTCATGTCTCTCAAGTATTGGAGAGGTGGCAAACTCATTTTTCTACCAGTCTGATACCTTTTCCCTTCAAATGATATAACTGTCCTATTTTGTGGGGTGCATATGACTTTGCTGAAGTTTGGGTTTTCTTGCCAAAAATTACGTTTTCCTGACAAGGGTAGAAAAGAGAAACCACCAGCATATTAGGTTCTCTCTCTATTCACTTGAAATAATGGGATTTCAGAGATATGTGAGTAGATCAGTCACATGGTTAATCCACAAATCAATTGTGAGTTTCAGTATTTCCAAATTATAAATACACAATTTACTTTTGTTTACAAACAGCATATAAGACACACACACACATACACACATAAAAACACACATGGACACACACATGCACATACACATGCACATGCACTCATATGTATGCCACATACACGTGTGTCCCTATATATTCATGCAGAAACACAGACACAGAGAAACACAATAGAGAAAGAGCACATGGAGATTGTACATGAATTAAAATGTTAGTATAAACAACAATGCAGGGTAGCAGTATTTGTTTACATCCCGTTTCACCATTTGGTCACTTAAAGACACGGCTAAGAAAAAAAATGTATTCCCCATGAGTTTGCTTCTGTGTGAAATAAGTTAATTCCCAAATCACTTAAGTTGATCTGGTGTGGAATGTTTGTCAGCTACATGGGTTATGAGCATGTGTGCATGTCTACCCACACACATTTCAGATTTACCTTTGTGTACACTCTGTTTTGGGGAATTTCTCATCATCATACATAATTTTCGTTTCTATTCACTCATTCATCTCTAGATTAATTTTCTATTGGGGATAATGAAAAACAAAGCTCCCCACAAAAAAAAAACAACAAAAAATATAACAATACATAGTTCCTCAGGAGACTTAGTCAGGTATACTAGCTTATTAGATCTATTAGATTAGATCTGTACCCATTAATGCAAAAGTTATAAATATCTAATTGTAGAGAACATGAGACAGACTTAATGCTCTGACAATTATGAAGCAGGAGGTCTGTTGTACATACTTGACCTCTCAGTGGACTCTGCTTTTGTAGAAAAATTGCTGGAATGCAGATGATTCTATTGTGATGAATTTCACACTTATCTTGATGTATTGTAAATATTTCTCCATATTCAATTAAAACAAACAAATAAGCAAAAACAAATAAACAACCTACCCACAGGTAACACAGAAAATGAATACTTTTATAATTTGAAATATTTTTAAAGAAACTTCCTTTTCATTAGTAGTTTCTGTATTTGTATAGGTAGCTCTCTAGCTAGAGTGTGAGGCCTTTCCTCTCCCAGTTAAATTTCCAGAAAATCAACTCAAGAACCAGAATTTTATATTTACATTTAAATTTGTGCAATAAAATTATTCGCAGGAAATCCTGAGTCTGCAGGACAGGTTGACAGATCTGCCCATCTCAGCCCACATCCCTGATGCAAGGAGAAATTGAACAGTGCTTCTGGACACTGGGATATAGGAACAGTTAGCCACCATTACCCATGGTTCTGGTGTGTACTGAGGACTTCACTGAATGGCCAAACAGTTCCCTGTACCCAAATCCCATAGGGGAGAGAGCTGCCTACATAGATGAGAACAGGACACCAGAACCCAATGTCTAGCAGCAAGTTTAGAAATCTAAGAAAAAAAAACAATGCTAATTGGCATTAGCAGAGCCCAGTTATCCCACCAAATAAAATACTGGATACTTAAACTACACAAGAAAACCAAGATTTAGACTTAAAATCACATAAGGCCTCTGGGCTCCCATGGGGGAGGGCCCAGGAGCGGCAGGACCCCTGTGCCTGAGAAACCACCAGAACCAGAAGGAAACAGACCGGATAAACAATTCTCTGCACCCAAATCCCGTGGGAGGGAGAGCTGAACCTTCAGAGAGGCAGACAAGCCGGGGAAACTAGAAGAGACTGCTCCCTGCACACACATCTCGGACGCCAGAGGAAAAAGCCAAAGACCATCTGGAACCCTGGTGCACTGAAGCTCCCGGAAACGGAGGCACAGGTCTTCCTGGTTGCTGCCGCTGCAGAGAGCCTGTGGGTAGCACCCCACGAGCGAACTTGAGCCTTGGGACCACAGGTAAGACCAAGTTTTCTGCTGCAAGAAAGCTGCCTAGTGAACTCAAGACACAGGCCGACAGGAAAAGCTGAAGACCTTTAGAGAGGAAAAACCACACGCCGGAAAGCAGAACACTCTGTCCCCATAACTGACTGAAAGAGAGGAAAACAGGTCTACAGCACTCCTGACACACAGGCTTATAGGACAGTCTAGCCACTGTCAGAAATAGCAGAACAAAGTAACACTAGAGATAATCTGATGGCGAGAGGCAAGCACAGGAACCCAAGCAACAGAAACCAAGACTACATGGCACCATCGGAGCCCAATTCTCCCATCAAAACAAACATGGAATATCCAAACACACCAGAAAAGCAAGATCTAGTGCCAAAATCATTTTTGATCATGATGCTGGAGGACTTCAAGAAAGACGTGAAGAACTCCCTTAGAGAACAAGTAGAAGCCTACAGAGAGGAATCGCAAAAATGCCTGAAAGAATCGCAAAAATCCCTGAAAGAATTCCAGGAAAACATATAAACAAGTAGAAGCCCATAGAGAGGAGACACAAAAAACCTGAAAGTATTCCAGGAAAACATAAATAAACAAGTAGAAGCCCATAGAGAGGAGACACAAAAATCCCTGAAAGAATTCCAGGAAAACACAATCAAACAGTTGAAGGAATTAAAAATGGAAATAGAAGCAATCAAGAAAGAACACATGGAAACAACCCTGGATATAGAAAACCAAAAGAAGAGACAAGGAGCTGTAGATACAAGCTTCACCAACAGAATACAAGAGATGGAAGAGAGAATCTCAGGAGCAGAAGATTCCATAGAAATCATTGACTCAACTGTCAAAGATAATGTAAAGCGGAAAAAGCTACTGGTCCAAAACATACAGGAAATCCAGGACTCAGTGAGAAGATCAAACCTAAGGATAATAGGTATAGAAGAGAGTGAAGACTCCCAGCTCAAAGGACCAGTAAATATCTTCAACGAAATCATAGAAGAAAACTTCCCTAACCTAAAAAAAGAGATACCCATAGACATACAAGAAGCCTACAGAACTCCAAATAGATTGGACCAGAAAAGAAACACCTCTCGTCACATAATTGTCAAAACACCAAACGCACAAAATAAAGAAAGAATATTAAAAGTAGTAAGGGAAAAAGGTCAAGTAACATATAAAGGGAGACCTATCAGAATCACACCAGACTTCTCGCCAGAAACTATGAGGCCAGAAGATCCTGGACTGATGTTATACAGACCCTAAGAGAACACAAATGCCAGCCCAGGTTACTGTATCCAGCAAAACTCTCAATTAACATTGATGGAGAAACCAAGATATTCCATGACAAAACCAAATTTACACAATATCTTTCCACAAATCCAGCACTACAAAGGATAATAAATGGTAAAGCCCAACATAAGGAGGCAAGCTATACCCTAGAAGAGGCAAGAAACTAATCGTCTTGGCAAAAAAACAAAGAGAATGAAAGCACACAAACATAACCTCACATCCAAATATGAATATAACGGGAAGCAATAATCACTATTCCTTAATATCTCTCAATATCAATGGCCTCAACTCCCCAATAAAAAGACATAGATTAACAAACTGGATACACAACGAGGACCCTGCATTCTGCTGCCTACAGGAAACACACCTCAGAGACAAAGACAGACACTACCTCAGAGTGAAAGGTTGGAAAACAATTTTCCAAGCAAATGGTCAGAAGAAGCAAGCTGGAGTAGCCATTCTAATATCAAATAAAATCAATTTCCAACTAAAAGTCATCAAAAAAGATAAGGAAGGACACTTCATATTCATCAAAGGAAAAATCCACCAAGATGAACTCTCAATCCTAAATATCTATGCCCCAAATACAAGGGCACCTACATACGTAAAAGAAACCTTACTAAAGCTCAAAGCAGACATTGCACCTCACACAATAATAGTGGGAGATTTCAACACACCACTCTCATCAATGGACAGATCATGGAAACAGAAATTAAACAGTGATGTCGACAGACTAAGAGAAGTCATGAGCCAAATGGACTTAACGGATATTTATAGAACATTCTATCCTAAAGCAAAAGTATATACCTTATTCACAGCTCCTCATGGTACTTTCTCCAAAATTGACCATATAATTGGTCAAAAAACGGACCTCAACAGGTACAGAAAGATAGAAATAATCCCATGCGTGCTATCGGACCACCACGGCCTAAAACTGGTCTTCAATAACAATAAGGGAAGAATGCCCACATATACGTGGAAATTGAACAATGCTCTACTCAATGATAACCTGGTCAAGGAAGAAATAAAGAAAGAAATTGAAAACTTTTTAGAATTTGACGAAAATGAAGATACAACATACCCAAACTCATGGAACACAATGAAAGCTGTGCTAAGAGGAAAACTCATAACGCTGCGTGCCTGCAGAAAGAATCAGGAAAGAGCATATGTCAGCAGCTTGACAGCACACCTAAAAGCTCCAGAACAAAAAGAAGCAAATACACCCAGGAGGAGTAGAAGGCAGGAAATAATCAAACTCAGAGCTGAAATCAACCAAGTAGAAACAAAAAGGACCATAGAAAGAATCAACAGAACCAAAAGTTGGTTCTTTGAGAAAATCAACAAGATAGATAAACCCTTAGCCAGACTAACGAGAGGACACAGAGAGTGCGTCCAAATTAACAAAATCAGAAATGAAAAGGGAGACATAACTACAGGTTCAGAGGAAATTCAAAAAATCATCAGATCTTACTATAAAAACCTATATTCAACAAAACTTGAAAATCTTCAGGAAATGGACAATTTCCTAGACAGATACCAGGTATCGAAGTTAAATCAGGAACAGATAAACCAGTTAAACAACCCCATAACTCCTAAGGAAATAGAAGCAGTCATTAAAGGTCTCCCAACCAAAAAGAGCCCAGGTCCAGACGGGTTTAGTGCAGAATTCTATCAAACCTTCATAGAAGACCTCATACCAATATTATCCAAACTATTCCACAAAATTGAAACAGATGGAGCACTACCGAACTCCTTCTACGAAGCCACAATTACTCTTATACCTAAACCACACAAAGACACAACAAAGAAAGAGAACTTCAGACCAATTTCCCTTATGAATATCAATGCAAAAATACTCAATAAAATTCTGGCAAAACGAATTCAAGAGCACATCAAAACAATCATCCACCATGATCAAGTAAGCTTCATCCCAGGCATGCAGGGATGGTTTAATATATGGAAAACCATCAACGTGATCCATTATGTAAACAAACTGAAAGAACAGAACCACATGATTATTTCATTAGATGCTGAGAAATCATTTGACAAAATTCAACACTCCTTCATGATAAAAGTCCTGGAAAGAATAGGAATTCAAGGCCCATACCTAAACATAGTAAAAGCCATATACAGCAAAGCAGTTGCTAACATTAAACTAAATGAAGAGAAACTTGAAGCAATCCCACTAAAATCAGGGACTAGACAAGGCTACCCACTCTCTCCCTACTTATTCAATATAGTTCTTGAAGTTCTAGCCAGAGCAATCAGACAACAAAAGGGGATCAAGTGGATACAGATCGGAAAAGAAGAGCTCAAAATATCACTATTTGCAGATGACATGATAGTATATTTAAGTGATCCCAAAAGTTCAACCAGTGAACTCCTAAAGCTGATAAACAACTTCAGCAAAGTGGCTGGGTATAAAATTAACTCAAATAAATCAGTTGCCTTCCTCTATACAAAAGAGAAACAGGCCGAGAAAGAAATTAGCAAAACGACACCCTTCATAAGAGACCCAAATAATATAAAGTACCTCGGTGTGACTTTAACCAAGCAAGTAAAAGATCTGTACAATAAGAACTTCCAGACACTGAGGAAAGAAATTGAAGAAGACCTCAGAAGATGGAAAGATCTCCCATGCTCATGGATTGGCAGGATTAATATAGTAAAAATGGCCATTTTACCAAAAGCAATCTACAGATTCAATGCAATCCCCATCAAAATACCAATCCAATTCTTCAAAGAGTTAGACAGAACAATTTTCAAATTCATCTGGAATAACAAAAAACCCAGGATAGCTAAAGCTATCCTCAACAATAAAAGGACTTCAGGGGGAATCACTATCCCTGAACTCAAGCAGTATTACAGAGCAATAGTGATAAAAACTGCATGGTATTGGTACAGAGACAGACAGATAGACCAATGGAATAGAATTGAGACCCAGAAATGAACCCACACACCTATGGTCACTTGATTTTTGACAAAGGAGCCAAAACCATCAATGGAAAAAAGCATTTTCAGCAAATGGTGCTGGTTCAACTGGAGGGCAACATGTAGAAGAATGCAGATCGATCCATGCTCATCACCCTGTACAAAGCTTAAGTCCAAGTGGATCAAGGCCCTCCACATCAAACCAGACACACTCAAACTAATAGAAGAAAAACTTGGGAAGCATCTGGAACACATGGGCACTGGAAAAAATTTCCTGAACAAAACACCAATGGCTTATGCTCGAAGATCAAGAATCGACAAATGGGATCTCATAAAACTGCAAAGCTTCTGTAAGGCAAAGGACACTGTGCTTAGGACAAAACGGCAACCAACAGATTGGGAAAAGATCTTTACCAATCCTACAACAGATAGAGGCCTTATATCCAAAATATACAAAGAACTCAAGAAGTTAGACCGCAGGGAAACAAATAACCCTATTAAAAATGGGGTTCAGAGCTAAACAAAGAATTCACAGCTGAGGAATGCCGCATGGCTGAGAAACACCTAAAGAAATGTTCAACATCTTTAGTCATAAGGGAAATGCAAATCAAAACAACCCTGAGATTTCACCTCACACCAGTGAGAATGGCTAAGATCAAAAACTCAGGTGTCAGCAGATGCTGGCGAGGATGTGGAGAAAGAGGAACACTCCTCCATTGTTGGTGGGATTGCAGACTGGTAAAACCATTCTGGAAATCAGTCTGGAGGTTCCTCAGAAAATTGGACATTGAACTGCCTGAGGATCCAGCTAAACCTCTCTTGGGCATATACCCAAAAGATGCCTCAACATATAAAAGAGACACGTGCTCCACTATGTTCATCGCAGCCTTATTTATAATAGCCAGAAAATGGAAAGAACCCAGATGCCCTTCAACAGAGGAATGGATACAGAAAATGTGGTACATCTACACAATGGAATATTACTCAGCTATCAAAAACAACGAGTTTATGAAATTCGTAGGCAAATGGTTGGAACTGGAAAATATCATCCTGAGTGAGCTAACCCAAACACAGAAAGACATACATGGTATGCACTCATTGATAAGCGGCTATTAGCCCAAATGCTTGAATTACCCTAGATCCCTAGACAAACGAAACTCAAGACGGATGATCAAAATGTGAATGCTTCACTCCTTCTTTAAATGAGGAAAAAGAATACCCTTGGCAGGGAAGGGAGAGACAAATATTAAAACAGAGACTGAAGGAACACCCATTCAGAGCCTGCCCCACATGTGGCCCATACATATACAGCCACCAAATTGGACAAGATGGATGAAGCAAAGAAGTGGAGACCGACAGGAGCCGGATGTAGATCGCTCCTGAGAGACACAGCCAGAATACAGCAAATACAGAGGCGAATGCCAGCAGCAAACCACTGAACTGAGAATAGGTCCCCCGTTGAAGGAATCTGAGAAAGAACTGGAAGAGCTTGAAGGGGCTCGAGACCCCAAAAGTACAACAATGTCAAGCAACCAGAGCTTCCAGGGACTAAGCCACTACCTAAATACTATACATGGACTGACCCTGGACTCTGACCCCATAGGTAGCAATGAATATCCTAGTAAGAGTACCAGTGGAAGTGGAAGCCCTGGGTCCTGCTAAGACTGAACCCCCAGTGAACTAGACTATGGGGGGAGGGCGGCAATGGGGGGAGGGTTGGGAGGGGGACACCAATACGGAAGGGGAGGGGGGAGGGGGATGTTTGCCCGGAAACCGGGAAAGGGAATAACACTTGATATGTATATAAGAAATACTCAAGTTAATAAAAAAAGTAATAAAAAAAATCACATTTGTTGATAATGATGGAGGAATTTGAGAGAAACCTAAACAATTCCCTTAGAAAAAGGGAGAAAAAACAAGTGAACAAGTAGAAGCCCTTTGAGAGGATACACAAACATCCATGAAAGAATTACAGGAAACATGACCAAACAGGTGGGCGACTTGAAAATAGAAATAGAAATAATAAAAAAGCAAAAAGTTGACAAAGATGGAGATAGAAAAACAAAGGAAGAGACAAGGAGCCGTAGATACAAGAATCACCAACAGAATGCAAGAGATAGAAGAGGAATCTCAGGGGCAGGAGATTCCATAGAAATCATCGACACAACTGAATAAGATAACGTAAAACCAAAAAGTTCCTGGCCCAAAACATAGAAGAAATCCAGGACAAAATGAAAAGTTCAAACCTGAGGTTAATAGGTATAGAAGAAAGAAATGACTCCCAACTTAATGGGCCAGTAAATACCTTCAACAAAATTAAAAAAGAAAAATTCCCTAACCTATAGAAAGTGATGCCCATAAACAAACAAGAAGCACACATAACACCAAATAGATTGGAGCAGAAGAGAAATTCCTCCCATCACATAATAGTCAAAACACCAAAAGTGCCAAACAGAGAAAGAATATTAATAGCAGTAAGGGAAAAAGGTCCAAGTGAAATATATAGTCAGACCTATAAGAATTACACCAGACTTCTCACCAGAGACTATGAAAGTGAGAATATCCTACACAGATGTCAAATAGACCCTAAGAGAGCACAATTGCCAGAGCAGGTTATTGTATCCAGTAAAACTTTCAAGTAACATAGACAGAGAAACCAAGATATTCCATGACAAAACCAAATTTATGAAATCTCTTTCAGCAAATCCAGGCCTTCAAAAGATAATAAATGGAAAGTCCAACACAAGAAGAGAAAATACATCATACCGAAAACAAGAATATAATTTCCTTGCAAGGAAATGAAATGAGAGACAAACAAAGATAATTCTACATTTAACAAGAAAAATAAATATCTCTCAACATCAATGGACTCAATTCCCCAATGAAAAGACACGGACTCACACAATGGATACATAAATAGTATCGAGCATTTTTGTTGTAGGCAGGAAACACACCTCAGAGACAAAGACGAATACTACCACAGAGTGCATGGCTGGAAAACAAATTACCAAGAAAATTGCCTGAAGAAGCAAGCTGAAGTTGGATTATAATATCAAATAAAATTGACTTTCAACAAAACGTCTTTAAAAAAATATAAGGAAGGACATGGCTTTCTAAGGAGGATAGGGAGGATGATGACTTCATCGTCATCAAAGGAAAAATCCACCAAGATGAACTCTCAATCAAAAATATCTATACTCCAAATGAAAGGGCACCTGCATTCATAAAAGAAACCTTAGTGAAATACAAAGCATACATTGTACTTCACATTATAGATCATAGTAGGAGATTTCAACACCCCACTCTCACCACTGGAGAGATCATGGAAGCAGAAATTGGATAGAGATGTAGAGAAACTAACAGAAGTTATGAACCAAATTTATTTAACAGATGTTTATAGAACATTCCATCCTAAAATTAAAAGGATATACATTATTTTCAGAATCTCTTGGAACCTTCTGCAAAATTAACCATATAATCAGACACTAAAAAGGCCTCAACATATGCATGAAGGTAGAAATTATCCCATGCATTCTATCAGATCACCACAGACAAAGAGTGCTGTTCAACAATAACAAAATGACAGAAAGACTACGTATGCATGGATGTTGAATAATGCTCTACTCTATGACAACTTGGTCAAGGAAGAAATAAAGAAAGAATTTATAAAATTCTTAGAACTTAATGAAAATGAAGATACAACATTCCCAACCATATGTGACACAATGAAAGCAGTGCTAAGAGGAAAACTTATAGCTCTGAATGTTTGTGAGAAGAAACAGGAGAGAGCCTATATCAGCAGCTTGACAGCACACCTCAAAGCTCTAGAACAAAAAGAAATAAGTAAACCCAAGAGGTGTAGAAGGCAGGAAATAATCATACTCAGAGCTGAAATGAACAAAGTATAAACAAAAAGGACTTTACAAAGAATCAACAACACCAGAAGCTGTTTCTTTGAGAAAAACAACAAGATATATAAACCCTAAGCCAGACTAATCCGTGGTCATAGAGACTGTATCCAAATTAACAAAATGAGAAATGAAAAGGGATACATAACAACAGAATCTGAAGAAATTCCAAAAATCAGGAGATGCCACTATAAAAGTCTATATACAAGAAAACTGGATAATATGGAAAAATAGACAATTTTCTAGACAGATACCAGGTAGCAACATTAAATCAGGATCAAATAAACTTTCTCAACACCCCATTAATTCTAAAGAAATAGAAGCAGTTATTAAAGGTCTCCCAACCAAAACCTAGCTCCAGATGGGTTCAGGGTAGAATTTTATTAAACATTCATAGAAGACTTCATACAAATAGTGTGCAAACTAGTCCACAAAATTGAAACAGAGCACTACCAAATAGCTACTATGAAGACACAATTACTCTTATACCTAAATCACACAAAGACCCAACAAAGAAAGAGGACCTCATAATAATTTCCTTTATGAATATTGACGCAAAAATACTCAATAAAATTTTTGTGAACCGAATCAAAAAACAATCATCCATCATGATCAGGGATGCAGGGATGTTTTAATATACAGAAAACCATCAATTTTATCCAACATGTAAACAAAATCAAAGATAAGGACACAGGGACGTTTTAATATACAGAAAACCATCAATGTTATCCAACATGTAAACAAAATCAAAGATAAGGACACATGGTCATTTCATTAGATGCTTAGAAAGCATTTGACAAATTTCAACTACCCTTCAGCTACACTGGAGCATCGTGGTAAAACATAGATGGTGCTGACATCCAGTCCTGTCTGGTAGTAAACGATTTATTGCGCATGCACAGGCTTGTCCCCTTGCCAAAGCAGATGTAGGATAGTGAGGTGATCTGGCGCCCTCCTGTGGTGAACAAAAGTACTGCACATGTGCGGGGTTTTCACTTGGTGTCAGTTGGCCAGGAAGTTAATATGCTAATGAGGGATTCATGCGCTGCCAATCCCTGAAGGAAAAGTTGCAGGGGTGATAGTGGGGTGATTCATGCTCTGCCAATCCCTGAAGGACAATTAGCATAGCCACAATGTGTTGTGTATATAAGGTGAGCGCTTTTGCCTCTGGAGGCCCCTCTATCAGCAAAGAGGTGGTCCTGCCATAAAGGCTGTAGAGAAGAATCCGACCGTGTTGTGTCTTCCATGCCGGATGAGGTGGGCGTGAAACTTCAGAATAAAAGTCATGGAAAGATCAGGAATTGAAGGCCCATTTCTAAAATTAGTGAAAGAAGTACACAGCAAACCTCTAGCTAAAATCAAAATAATGGAGAGTAATTTGAAGCAATATCACTAAAATCAGGACTATACAAGGCTGCCCAACTCTCTCCCTACTTATTCAAAACAGGACTCCATTTCATAGCCTTAGAAACCAGAGAACAAAGGAGGTGAAAGGGATACAAATTGGAAGGTAAGAAATCAAAATATCACTATTTGCAGATGATATGATAGTATACTTAAGTGACCCCAAAAGTTCCACTGGAGAACTACTTAACCTGATAAATAACTTCAGCAAAGAGTCAGGGTATAAAATTAACTCAAACATACCAGAAGACTTCCTCTCCTAAATGGATAAACAGGCTGAGAAAGAAAATAATGAAATCACACACTTCACAATAGTCCCAAATAATATAAAATATCTTGGTGTGAGATTAACCAAGCAGGTGAATGATCTGTATGACAAGAAGTTCAAGTCTCTGAAGAAAGAAATTGAGGAAGACCTCAGAAGACAGAACGAGCTTCCATGTTCATGGATTGACAGGATTGATATAGTAAAGATGACCATTTTTCCAAAAGCAATCTACACATTCAATGCAATCTCCGTCAAAATTACGGCTCAATTCTTTAATAGAGATAGAAAGAGCAATTTGCAAATTCATTTGGAATAAGAAAAACACACTATAGCTAAAACTATACTTCACAATAAAAGAACTTCTGCGGGAAACATCAACCATGAACTCAAGCAGTATTACAGAGCAATAGTGATAAAAACTGCATGGTGTTAGTACAGTGACAGACAGATAGAGAGTGGAATAGAATTTAAGACCCAGAAATGAACCCACAAACCTACCACTTGATTTCTGGCAATGGAGATAAATCCATCCAAAGGAAGAAACATAGCATTTTCCAAAAATAGCGCTGTTTCAACTGAAAGTCAGCATTTAGATGAATGCAAATTATCCCATTTTTATGACCATGTACAAAGCTTAACTACAAGTGAATCAAGGACCTACACGTCAAACCAGATACACTCAAACTAATAGATGAAAAGGTGGTGAAGATTCTTCAACACATGGACACTGGAGAAAATTTCCTGAAAAAAACACCCATGACTTATGCTCTATGTTCAAGAATTGACAAATAGGACATCATAAAATAGCAAAGCTTCTGTAAGGCAAAAGACACTGTCATTAGGACATAACTGCAGCCAACAGATTGGGAAAACATTTTTACCAATCATATATCTGATAGTGGGCAATATCCAAAATATACAAAGAACTTAATAAGTTAGACTCTAGAAAGCAAAAATACACTATCAAAAATTGGGTATAGTGAGTTACAAAACATTCTCAGTTGAAGGTTATCAAATGGCCAAAAAAACACCTAAATAAATCTTCAACATCCTTAGTCATCAGGGAAATTGAAATCAAAATCAATCTGAAATTCCACCTCACAGCAGTGAGAATGGCTAAGATATAAATCTCAGGTGACAGCAAATGCTGGTGAGGATGAGGGAAAGAAGAACACTCCTCCATTGTTGGTGGGATTGCAGACTGACACAACCCTTCTGAAAATTAGTCTGATGGTCCCTCAGAAAATTGGAAATTCCATGACCTGAGGACCCAGCTTTAGCTCTCTTGGGGATATACCAAAAATATGGTCCAACGTACAACAGTGAAATATATTTGATTGTGTTCATAGCAGTTTTATTTAAAATAGCCAGAAGCTGGAAAGATCACAGGTGCCCTTCAACAGAGGAATGGATGCAGAAATGTGGTAAATCTACACAATAGAATATTACTCAGCTATCAAAACAATGACTTCATGAAATTCATAGGCAAATGATATGAACTAGAAAATATCATCCTGAGTGAGGTTACTCAAACACAGAAAAACACACTTGGTATGCATTCATTGATAAGTAGCTATTATCCAAAAAGCTTGAAATACCCATCCTGCAATACACAGACCACATGAAACTCAAGAAGGATGACCAAAATGCAGATGCTTCACTCCTTTTTCAAAAGGGGAACCAAAATACCCATAGGAGGGGAAAAGGAGGCAAAGTTTATAACAGAGACTGGAGGACCTGCCATTCAGAGCCTGACTCACATGTAGCCCATATGTATACAGACACCAAAACTAGATAAGATGGATAAAGCTAAGAAGTGCAGGCTGACAACGACTGGATATTGATCCCTCCAGAGAGACACAGCAAGAATATGTCAAATACAGAGGCAAATGCATATAGCAAACCACTGAACCAAGAACCAGAACCCTGTTGGAGGAAGTAGAGAAAGGATTGAAAGAGCTGAAGGGATTTCAACCCCATAATAATAACAATGCCAACCAAACAGAGGTTCAAGGGAAGAAACCACAACAGAAAGACTATATATGGACTGACCCATGATTCCAACTGCATATGTAGCAAAGTATGGCCTTTCTGGGAAAAAATGTAATTAGAAATTCTTGATTCTACCAAGGTTGGACCCCCAGTGTATGGGAATGTGGGAGGTGTGGGGAGGCCATAGGTGGGAATCTGAACACCCTTAGAGAGGAGTAGGGGGAACGGTTTAGGAGCTCATGGACTAAAAACCTGGAGAGGGAATAACATTTGAAATGTGAACAGGAAATAATGAGAGAGAGAGAAAATGGAGAGACAGAGAGAAGGAGAAAGAGAGAGAGAGCAAGAAAGTGAGAGGGGGGAAGAGAAGAAGAAGAAGAAGAAGAAGAAGAAGAAGAAGAAGAAGAAGAAGAAGAAGAAGAAGAAGAAGAAGAAGAAGAAGAAGAAGAAGAAGAAGAGAAGGAGGAGGAGGAGAAGGAGGAGGAGGAGGAGGAGGAGGAGGAGGAGGACGACGACGACGACGACGACGACGACGATGAAACAGAAAGAAAACTGAACTTTAATTCTTCCCCATTCCCTCTCTTCTTGCGGTTGTTTAGGCAGTCATGTTAGTGAGATGGTATAAGTTTAATTTCTGGTGTTACTTTCAGTCACCATCTCATTGTAAACTTTAGTCTCTTACAACCTTCTTGCCCCATCATCTGTAATGTTCCTCACCCTTGAGTCAAGTGACATTTTGTAGATAGAGACATTGAGACTGGACTTGAAATTTCTATCCTGCATTTTGAATGGCTGGGATATTTACTGTTATCTTTGTTGCAGAGACTGTAATTAATTCTGTATATAAGGACACATGGCTATGATTGTTCTTAGATATGATACTGGCTTAAGTAAGTAAGGGGCTGTACATTCTCCCCCATAACCACAGCTTCAATAGCCTTATATATGTGGCTAAATTACCAGTACCATACATGTTCATTGAACAGGTTTAAGCAAAATTAGAGAGCTGTTGGCTATCACCAAGCTATTTATGCCACTGTACTGCACTTATGGTTATCCTGCCATGTTGATCATTGTGTTTTTACAGGCATGATGTGAACAATCACTTGAAACTGACAAGACTGATGATTGTAATTACGTGTTATACTAGAAATTTGACCTGAGCTTGGCACATTTCCTGCATAAAAATGGTGACTTTCTGATAGGCAGGAGAATGGAAAATTTAAATTTGGTCTTAATGTAACAAAAGGAAATTAAACTTTTTCCTGCTATAGCGCATTTAATTAATTGAAGCAAAAAAAATCTATTTACTTGATGTTGTGGAAATATCATATAACAATATAACACTTACTTCTTTTAAATGATTAAATGTCACATGTAGTTGGTAGCTGTCATACTGTATAAAATTGGCATCAGGATTGGGACAATGAAATATTCTCTGTTTTATGCAAATCATAGTAATAACGAACAAAATTATGTACCAAGATTCATGCTGTTGGTAACTAATTACATTTGTTCAATTGTATCTAAGATAATTTCATATTAGCTAGGTATCAAGTGCATAATAAATATGATTAAATTATTAGCTAAATATTAAAATAAGCCTACTAGATTTATTAACTGGACATGGAAAACAAAATATATTAGAATAATCAAAAATATTTATTAAAATCCAAATGATGAAAACATTGTATATAAAAGAAGCCTGGAGCTACATGTCACCTTAATGTTTTATAGTGTGTTCCAGTGAGGTGGATAAGCAGATAAAATTTTATGCCATGAAAAACCAAGAATCTAAATTTGATACCTACACATATATGTTTGGAAGACTTCCATATTCACTACATTACCAGAACACATGAAAGCTTACACAGACTATTAATAATGAGACTAGTGAGAACAATAGTAATAAGAAAAGAAAAAACAAAAATCTAGGAATATTTTAAAGAAATAATGTATTGTATTGGGCTTAAAATGGGAAATTCAACACATTTTCTTAGTACATTAACTATTCAAAGAAAAACTAAAAGGCGTTTACTTCATTCTATATGAAAGAAAAACACATCAGATCAATTGTGTAAAGAAAGAGAGAACTGCAAACTGTAAAATTAATATAGTCATTCCAGAGGAAAGAAACAAACAGTAAGCCAACATTCTATAAGTTAACATTTGGAGGATTTACTGCATAATATTAACATATTTAATCTAACACATCTTAACGTAATAAAGAAAAGAAAGTTGGAAAAACTAATGCCTGAATGTAATCTCAGCACCTACAATGTGGCAAGATGTCTCAATTTCAAAGATACCTTGAAATACATGACAAAATGATAAATAGGTTGAGTATATTATGGAATAAGTATTGTAGTATTAGCTTAGTAGGTAAGAGCACTTACTACTCTTTAGACCAAACACGTTCAGTTTCCAACATTCATCAAGCCACTTGCAACCTACTATAAAAGCAGCTCCAAGGGATCTGACATCTTCTGGTCTTCCCAGGTGAATGTGTTCATGTGCTAAAATCTATATATAGACGTTCACACATAACAAATCATTAAAAAAATCATGAATGTATTTTCTGCACAAATTATAAATAGTAAGCCTTCTACATATGAAAACACAGTTGATGCAATGTAATCAGAAAGGAGACAGTTCGCATATAGTATGAAGAGCAAATTAAGGATTAATGCTTACACAGTGCAGTAAGCATAAAATGCTAAACTTCACTATTGAATTGCAATGTAGATGTTAAAAAGAATCTAGCATTTGAACTTATGAGTGAAACTATTTTATAAATTATTTTATTTATTTACATTCCTTTCATTGTACACTCTCCTAGTCCCCTCCCACAGTTCCTCATCCCATTCCACCTCTTCCTTCCCTGACTCCAAGAGGATGTTCCCCAGATCCTGCCATGCAACATAATCCCTGTGGCCTCAAGTCTCTCAAGGATTAGGCCAGAACAGGCAGTCCTCTGCCATACATGTGTCAGGGCATCAGAGCAGCTTGTGTATGCTGCCTGCTTTGTGGCTCAGTGTCTTGGAGATCTCAGCGGTCCGGATTAGTTGAGACTGCTGGTCTTCCTATAGAGGTTGCCCCCCGCTTCAACTTCATTAATCCTTCCCCTAATTCAACAACTGACAGAAGTCAGAGACTGATAACGTTTTAAAATATATGTAGCATTTAATTTTGAATGGTATACTATGGGTCCTTTCATATAAAATTGATGGCAATATGAATTTATTATACTCTTCTGAGATGGAAATTTGCCAGTATCTATACAAGTATTCCATTACTTAACACCCTTGACATCATTCCTACAACATGTTTTGTAATGTATACAAAATATAATGTAAATAATCACCACTGAGTAGAGTGCCTGAGTCAAAGTCCATGCTGATTTTCTGTAGCAAACTTTAGTTAATGAAAAGGAAAGTAATCTGAAAGGCACCATTAGGTTATTATTTAAACAAATGAGTATACTACCATCTATTAAATGCATGATGTTCCATGAAGAAATCTCCCATGCACATGTATTCAAGATATTTTGTTAAAAGAAAAACAAATGACAGAATATTGCATTATGTAATCAAACTTCATAAACAGAAGATTTACACATATTGTATAATTTTGTCAATGTAAAATAAACCTGCTACAAGACCATGGGAGCCAGTAGACAGAACACTGGGAGTTCTAGGTTAATTTGAGCTAAACAATGAGACCCAATTTAAAAAACACATAGATCAGATTTGAAAGAGTGTCTGCCAAACAGTTCTTAGTGGTTACATTTGGAAGTTTTAAGAAAGCAAGTTATTGTTTGAGAATTACATACATGCACAACACATGTATGGAAGCCCTCTACACTCAAAATCCCCTATCTTCCCCAACGAACATACGCTCCTTAGAACAAATACCAATAACACATGCATGTCTTTTATCTTTTTGCTTCATGACCCCCTGGATTTAACCTGAGCCTCTTCTTTGAACATGGGCATGAAGCTATACACTTAACAACTGTTAAGACACCCGAGGCTACCTCATTTTCTATTCTCCTGTACTTCACTTAGTTCCTTTGAATAGGCAGGGTGAATACTATATAGGGTCTGCTCAGATAGATGTAACTATTGTGAGTTCCTGAGTGTGACAACTGTATCATGCTCAGAGGACAGCATCTCACAGATCTCCTTACCTATTAATTAGCCCTTGAAAGAAGTCAAGACCTGCATATCACCTTATCTCTAAACTTGAAGTTAACTCCAATGGGTAATCATTTGAAAATGAAAACTTAGTTTTCTCTAAGGGAATCTCACTGGGTACACAAACTAATTTTAAGGATAAACTTCACATAAAGCACTAAGGGAACAGAACATCATCTTTGGAGGATCCTTGTCTCATAATCGTCAGGAATTTTTCTTCAGAATGTCTTTTTCCTTTTGTTATTTGTTTATTTATCTATTAATTTTTACTCTGTGTGTTTTGTTTATATATGTTTTTCTGGTTTTATGTTTCCATGGAACTCCTGAGTGTGTGAATGGAAGTCTGGGTCTCTGTGTCTGTATCTGATTCTTGTACCTTGTATTGGCTCTTATCTAACTCCTTGTTTTGTTCTACTCCAGTTCATTAACTTTCATTTTATTTTTATCCCTTAGATGAGTGTTTGTTTTCTAGTGAGAGTCAGAAGAATGTTTATACAGATGACTGGAGAGGTATAGAAGAAGGGGGGGGAATAAAGGAAAGGGAAATCATAATTCAAATATATTGCATGAAAAAGTTGAATCTTAAGAAAATAATTTTAAAAATATACTTTCTAGGGCCTGTCTGCCCTCTTTTCTCAAAGTCCTAACTAATTCCATATCAAAAGTGAATGAAAATATTTTAAACCCTTTCCAAGCCACAGAAAATTATTTGTTTACAGCAAATCTGGAACAATCAAGCTGACTTTCAGCTCTCCATGTGAGGCACAAACAGAAAAGTGCTGCCCCTACTGCTCCTAGGTCCCTATGCACAGGAGGCCCAGATGGAACTAGGTGTTTTTTTCGTAAGTCAGGAATGTTAGCAGTGTTCTCAGGGGTTTCTGCTCCTGTGATGGTCTCAGACTTCCCCACCCCACATGAGATATGAGTGTAGGATGCTGTTTGGACCAGTTCAGTTCCAGGTGCAGTTTGGACTTCAGGGCTCCTGCAGCTTGACTGCTCCTATATTCATATGTCCAGAGGCACTCTGCAGTTTCCTCTTGGGCTAGGGATGTGGGCACAGGTGGGCAGAAGTGGCAATCTCTCCTTCCCTGAAGTCTCAGTATTGCCCACTCTTCTGGGTGATCATTTCGCTGTACCACAGAGTTTCCAAAGGAGTTTCAAATGTTCATTCCCTATCCTACAGGTCTCCAGTCTTTCCAATTCTCCTACAAAGTGTGTTGGAGAAGGCCCCTCTGGTCAAGGGGAAGTACAACAGTCCCCATCACACAAATAGGGCTGCAAAATTTCTTCTCTTAAAGGTAATCTCAGTGATTTCTCATATTCCACAAATGGATTAAGTGCTGCCCCCTCTCCACAGGAGACTTTAAAACCTTTGTCAGCTGCCAAAGCAGGGCAGAGAGCTATGTCTACTCACAAAGACAGTCAAGGATGTCCCCCATCTCCACCAAAGTGCCTTATGCAATCTGCTTCGAGTAAAATGCGTTTGAAACCTGATAGTGCTGACAAAGTGGATTTCAGAACTTCCCTATAAAACCAAGAGGACCATCAAAGTCCTCCACTATTAAAAATGGGATTAAGTCATCACTTATGGTCAAAGAGGGAAAAAATGCAGTCACAAATCCTCAAGTGAACCTCATAACACTCCTACCAGCCCAAGCAGAGACAAAATTTTCTGCATGTACACCATTAGATCAAGGACCATTGACAGATTCAGAAGGGGCTTTGAGAGTTCCACACCCCCACAAGATGTGGTAGAAAAATCTGAGCCCACCCACGGAACTCTTGTGCCTCCTGCACATAAAAAATGTAATCTAGCACACTCAACATCTCCCCCTGTACTTCCAATGTCCTTATACAACAGAGAATTGTTCAAATATACTCTACCCCTGAAAAGGACCCTCCTGACTTGTCTTCAGTCCCAAAAGATCCAAGTTTTTCACAACACAGTCAATGAGCCATGCAGACTCCATATTTATACAAGGTACAGAGAAGATAAAACATCCTCTACCTCCTCAGGGGACTCTAGGTCATTCTGTCCTGAAAGGGGAGGCTCCAAAATTTACCACATATACATCAGAGATGCTAGAATTTCCCAAAACTGAGCAGGACTCTCTCAGTAGTACTCTACCTCATAAAGAGACCGTGGGGCAAGAAACATCGAAAAAAGTAGTTCTAACCACAACCACATATTTTGAAATGGCTTGTGGATGTGACACATGTACAAAAGATGTTCTAGGACATATTCCATCTGTAGAGAAGGTTATGGATCCATCCATATGTGAACGAGGAGTAGGGGAACATAATATGAAAACACCATTGTCTATAGCATCCTAAACATCTGAGGAAGTGTATTCCTTGGATTCCATTTGTGCAAAAGAATGCATATGACCTCCGCAAACTTCATGGGAGGCTACAGGAAGTTCCTTATCTCCTCAAGATCAGATATCTTCCCCTACCACAGAACAAGCTACACACTCTTACAAATATGCACAAACGGTTGACAGTCCTTCTTTATACCCACAAGCAGACACAGAACATCTGCTAAATACCTCACATGCTCTGGATTTTACCTTATCTTCTGAAGGTGCCTTGGAACCTGTTTTGCCCATCAAGCAGGCTAGGGAACCTGAGACTTCTATATGAAAGTCTGTTTCCACTTCTCTATTAGAAGAAATTTTTCATGGAACTTCCACAATTACACAACGATATCTAGAAACATCCTTATCTGCTCATGAGGCTCTCATACCTCTCACATATGTCCATGATGCTCGAGGAGAGGTCACAACTTTAGAGGTAGCTCCAATACCTAACCCCATTCTGATGTCACAGTCAGCCTTTCTACACATATACACGGTACATTAATACCTTCTTCATCTGAGAAGGATGTCTTAGGATCTACTGCATCTGGACAGCATGGTTTACCACTATCCCCAACTCCCCAAGTAGATTTATTTCACATATCTACTGTGGGGAGAAATAGTAGACATTCTCCCTTTTCCAAAGTGGACAACAGGCACCCTGTTTCTAGAAACAAAGGGTTAAGATTTGATCCTTCTAATGGAGTCTTGAGAAATTTCTCCTCTAAGGAAGACAGTTTCAACCTTCCCCCTTCTGCCAAAAGGGATCTTGTGACATCTTCTGCTTCCATAGAGACACCAAAATAAGAACTACACTTCAGGTGAGTCCCGCACTTTCTATGTGTCTAAAAGGCCTTGGAATTTTCCAAAAATGATGAAGGAATTGTGGAAAGTTGACAATCCTACAAGAGCATGCGGGACATTCCATATTGTCCCAAGACGCTCAAGTAACTCCTCCTTCTACCAAAAAGGCATGTTCACTGTGTGCCATAGGATTTCAAAGAATTTCTTCATACCTCTCTAGGGTTCCAGAAAGTGTTCTCCATTTTCAAAGTGATTTGTAATTGTGCAAATTAGATTTCAAACTTCAAAACCTTTTATTATATTTCCAAAGGTCTGAGGGAAAGTCCACATCGAAAAAAAAATATTTTAGAACTTGTGCTATTAGCCCAAGTATATCAGAAAAATTCCATGTCTTATAAAGCATCTAAAAATCAATCTGGCTCTAGCACTCTTTCTGGGAAACATCTACCATCAGCCATCTAATACCAGGACCATCAAAATCTAAAAAGGGTTATCTAGAAACCTTACCATCTGCCTAAAGTCTTTAGGATGTTTAACAACTTCTCCAAGATCTCGGTTAACCAAGAGAACAAAAGAACTAAAGCTATCTTAGCGGTGTTTTTCCCAAGAACCACATATTTCTTTTCTTTTATATCAAGGCAGAAGGCCCGCTTCCTTCTTCCCATCTCTGATATCTTGATCCTATCTGTTCTCCCTCCATAGTGGCTCTTTACTCTGAATTAGAGGCCAATTAGTAAAGCATAGATATATGGAAGGAATATCTGAGAGGCAGTGGCTGACAAGACAACAATTGTGACATCACAGAAGAAGCTAGGACTCTCCAGGATACAAGAGATTTTTCATGGAGTGCCTAATGATGATGTCACTGAGAATTGCCATAGCCTACCTATAGATACCTATTCTTACATTGGCCAGATTTGGAGGTGCCATTTCCAGGAGTGTCTCCTGTCACACAGTAGAAACCTTTACATGCTACATCTCTCTAAAGCTACAGACTTCTCTCTTCGTCCTTAGTGATTACATGCTCTGCATGGAGAAAGTTAGTCAGGGGCTTGCCATGGTTAGAAAAGATGTAGGAAAACAGAAAGAAGGAGATTCTTCTGGAGATTAATTTTATTCCCAGGTCCAGTCCTGTGAAATAAAGTTCAATTCCCTAGGTTTCTCTGTTTCCCATGTCCTGGTATTTTCCCTACAGACCTTTAATTGAGTGAATATTGTGCTACATTTTCTGACTGTAAATTCATTGAGAGGGGACATTATATATGTTCCTGCATGTGTACTCAAAATTTCATTTTCCAATTCAATTTTTTTCAATGAATTTGGTAACAAATAGGGCACAGCTATAAAGTGAATATAAGAGTGGAAATATTGTGTACCTACTTCAAATGATCAACTGCCAAATCCTTATTTTATCCATAAATTACCAGACATCAGTAAAGCAAAGGACAACATGGACTATAGAGTTTGGTTCTGAAGTTCTATTAGATATCAGTTCTCTAATATCTACCTTCCTGTGTTACCAGGGAAAGACTTGAGTGTTTTGGATGTTTTACCATGATTCTTTCTTCAAGCAAAACATCAGTTTCTGGGTGATGTGCATTGAGAGGAATGGCTTGAGGTCCAGTGAAACCTCAACTTCAATAGGTTATAAGCCAGGAAAGAGTTTATTTGGCATTGTCTTTTGTGGTTCCTATATTCTTGACCTAGTTATGTAGAATCCATGTAAATATTGCATGAAAATTCATAGTTGTAGGAGTTTATATATATAAATATAAATATATATATAATATATATAAAGGTGTTCCCACTCACCAACCACTCCCTTTGTCAGCACCCCCTGACATTCCCCTACTCTGCGGGTTCCAGCTTTGGTAGCCTAAGAGCTTCTCCTCCCATTGACGTCCAACAAAGATACATATGCAGTTGAGGCATAGTTCTGTCCATGTACAGTCTTTGTATATTTGTTTAGTACCAGAAAGCTATGGGTCGTTGGCATTGTTGTTCTTATGTTCTTGAAATCCCATTCAGTCCTCGAAACCTTTCTCCAAATATACTAACAAGAGGTTCATTTGCATTCCACTGGTTTGCCAATAACGTTCACTTCTGTATTTGACATGCTCTACCTGGGTCTCTCAGGAAAGATCTATATCGGCTTGCTGTCAGGATGCACTTCTTAGCAACATCAATTTTATGGAGTTTGTGGCAGATCTATCTGTCTGTCTGTCTATCTATCTATCTATCTATCTATCTATCTATCTATCTATCTATCTATTTTTATCTCTATGTATCTCTATCTATCTATCTTTATCTATATCCATCTCTATCTATCTATCTTTATCTCTATCTATCTCATCTAAACACCTTTATATCTATATCTATATCTATATCTATATCTATATCTATATCTATATCTATATCTATATCTATATCTATATCTATATCTATATCTATATCTATATCTATATCTATCTATCTATCTATCTATCTATCTATCTATCTATCTATATATATATATATATATATATATATATATATATCAGGCACCAAAACTAAATAAGATTGTTGAAGCTAAGAAGAGCACGCTGCCAGGAACCAGATATAGATCTTTCATGAGAGACACAGCTAGAGCATGTCAAACACAGAAGTGAATACTAATGGCAAACCAAAGAACTGAAAATGGACCTCTTTTTTGTAGATGTTGAGAAAGGATTACAAGAGCTGAATGGGCTTTCAACCCCATAAGAACAAAAATTTCAACTAACCAGAGCTTTCTAGTACTAAACAATTATTCAAAGACTGTGTATGGGCAGGCCTATGGCTCCAACTGCATATGTGGTAGAGTACAGCGATGTTGGGCATAAATGGAAGGAGAAGCCTTTGGTTCTCCCTTGTTTTTACTGCTTTTTCAAGGGAATGTCCAGCCACAGTAAGGGGGGATTATAGAAGAAGGGGAAGGGGACCGGTTAGGAAACTTATGGACAGGAAACTCGGAAAGTAAATAACATTTGAAATGTAAATATAGAAATATCCAATTAAAGAAGATATAAAATTTGTGAAATAGGGAAAAACTGAAATATAGAAAAGAAAATTCGCAGCTAGCCAGACCTATTGACTCAGAAACCTAAAGAGTCCCTGTCAGGGAATTGTAGTCAGAATAATACTGGTGGAAGTCCTGAGAAGATGAAGTCCAAATTTGAAGCATTTCTCTTTGCTAGATATCAGTCTCAGACAGAAACTGCACTATGGGAATCCAAATCATGGCTGAGTTTACATTGAGTTGAGGACAAAATACTTGTCTTTCACTTGTTCCTTAGGACCTTTCTCTTCTGGGATAAAGAATCAAAGCCATGAGCTCTCAGGAAAACAACTGGACCCTTTCCAACACCTGGCTTTTTGAATAACGAAATTAATGACATAAACTCTTTGACTTCCAGGAACTATAACAAGCAGGCATGTCCAGAGCTTCTGGGAGGCTCTAAGCTCCTGATTCCCATATGGGCAAGGCTCAGGTCAAGGCTATCTCTTCAGCAAACCCACTCAACTCATAACCAGGATTCACTCCGCTTTTCAATGGACCAAGTATTTCTTCCTTTTTTATACAAATACAGAAGTCCAGCTTCCTTCTCCCCATCTCTGTACTCTTTGCCCTCTTTCTTCTTCCTAACAAATGGCTGTTCACTCTGAATTAGAGGGCAATTAGTAAACCCTAGAGGTACTGAAGGAATATCCGAGAGGCTTTTGCTGTCAGGACAACCCTTTTGACATCACAGAAGAGCTGGGCTCTCCAGGATAGAAGAATTTTTCAGGCAGGGCCTAATGATGATGTCACTGAGAACTGCAATGGCCTGCTTTCTAAACAACTTTCCTTACATTGACCAATTTCGAGTGTGCCCTTCCCATGGGTTTCTCCTGTGACACAGTGGAAAACTTTAGGTACGACATCTCTCTAAAGTTTAGTACTTCTATTTGTTTCAATAGTGGTTACATGTTCTGAATGTAGAAAGTTAGTTAGGGGCTTGACTTTGGTAGAAAAGATCTTGGAACATGGAGTGGAGGAGATTCTTCTGGATAATAATTTTATTCCCAGGTTCATTCCTCTGATTTACACTTCAATTTCCTATGTTTTCTCTGTTTCTCAAATGCAAGTATATTCCCTACAGATCTTCAATTGAATGAATAGTGTATTAAATTTTTTCTACACTCCTTGAGTGGGGACATTATATATATTCCTGAATGTGTACTCAAAAATTCTGTTTTCCAATTCAATTTTTTGCATTGATTTTGGCAACAAAGGGGGCACAGCTATAGAGTGAGTATAACAATGTAAATATTGTGTACCTTCATCAAATAATAAACTCCCAAATCCTTATTTTATCCAAAAATTACCAGACATCATTAAAGTAAAGGATAGTATGGACTATAGAATTCGGTTTTTTAGTCCCATTTGAAATCAGTTCTGCATTATCTACCTTACTGTGTTCCCAGGAATAGACTTGAGGTTTTTGGATGTTTTACCATGATTCTTTCTCCAGGCCATACATAAGATTCAGGAGGATGTGCAGTATGAGGAATAGCTTGAGGTCCAGTGAAACCTCAGCTTCATTAGGTTCATAAGAAAAGGAGAGAGTCTATTTGGCACTGTCATTTGTGGATTCTACTTTCTTGACCTTGTTTCCCAGAATCCATGTTAAAATTCCATCTAAACTCATAGCTCTATTATATATATATATATATATATATATATATATATATATATAATAGATATAGATATAGATAGATATAGATGATATAGATATAGATATAGATATAGATATAGATATAGATATAGATATAGATATAGATATAGATATAGATATAGATATAGATATAGATATAGATATAGATATAGATATAGATAAATATATCAGCCACCAAAACTAGATAACATGGATGAATCTTAGAATTGCATGATTAGAAGAAACAGATATACGTCTTTCCTGAGAGACAGGGCTAGAGAATGTCAAATACAGAAGTGATTGGTAGTGGCAAACCAGTGAACTGAAAACAGATCTCTTGTTGGTAAATTTTGAGAAAGGATTACAAGAGGTGAAAGAGCTTTCAATCCAATAAGAAAAACAATGCCAATGAACGAGACTTTTCTTGTACTATACGAATATTCAAAGATTGTACATGGATAGACCTATGGCTCCAAATGCATATGTAGCAGAGAACAGCGTTGTTGGTCATCAATGGAAGGAGAATCTCTTGGTCTAATCTAGGTTTTATTACCAATTCAAGGGAGTGTCAAAGAGCAGTAAGGGGGATTATAAAAGAAGGGTAGGGGGAGTGATTAGGGAATCTTATGTGCAGGAAACTGGGAAAGGCAAACATATTTGAAATGTAAATATGGAAAAACAATTAAAAAATCAAAAAAATGGTAAAAAATAAAAAAAAATAAGTTAAAGATAAAGAAAACTGCCAGCTAATCACACATATTGAATGAGAAATCTAAAGGGTCACTATCAGGCAATGGGTGTCAGAGTAATTCTAGGGGAAAGACTGATATGATGAACTAGAAACATGTCTCCCTCCCAAATACCAGTATCAGACACAAACTGCACAATAGGTGTCCATATAATCGAGGAGTTTAGTCTGAGCTGAGGACACAATACTTGTCTTTCACTTCTTCCTTAGGACCTTTTTCTTCTTCACAAACAAAGAAAAGCCATGATCTCTAAGGAAAAGAACAGTGCCCTTCCCAACACCTGGGTTTTGGGATAAAGATATTAATGATATAAACTCTCTGACTTACAGGAACCACTAGGAGCAGGGAAGTCCAGATGCTTCTGACAGGCTCTGAGCTCCCGATCCCATGTGTGGAAGGTTCATATCAATTCTATCTCTTCAACGTACCTACTCAACTCCTACCCAGGACTCAGTGAGATTTCCCAGGGTCGCCATATTTCTTCCTTTTTCATATACCAAGAGAGAAGGCCAGATTCCTTCATTCTCCCCATATCAGATCTTTTCATCCTCTTTGTTCTCCTTCACAAATTGATGTTTACTCTGAACTAGAGGCCAATTAGTAAAGCCTAGAGGTACTGAAGGTATATCTGAGAGACAGTTGCTGTCAAGACAACACTTGTGACATCAGAGAAAAAGATAGGAATCTCCAGGTTACAAGAGATGTTTTAGGGAGGGACTAATGATGATCACTCTGAGAACTGCCATGGCCTACCTCTAAAAACTTTCCTTATATTGACCAGTTTCTAGAGTACCTTTTCCAGGTATGTCTCCTGTGACACAAGAGAAACTTTTATATAATCTATCTCTCTGAAGCTAGAGGCTTCTTTTTTCTTCATTATTGGTTTCAATGCTCAGAATAGAGAAAGTTAGTCAGGCACTTGGCATGGGTAGAAGTGATCTAGGAATATGGGATGGAGGAGTTTATTCTGGATAATAATTCTATTCCAAGGTCCATTCCTGTGACATACACTTCAATTTCCTAGGTTTTCTGTTTCCCAAAGGCCAGTATTTTCCCTACAGACCTTTAATGGATTGAATATTGTATTTCATATTCGTATTGTACTTTCCTTGATAGGAGAATATATATATATATATATATATATATATATATATATATATATATATATATATATATATTTCTGAATGTGTACTCAAAAATTCTGTTTTGCAATTCCGTTTTTTGCAGTGAATTAGCAACAAAGAGTCCCCAGCTATAGAGTAAATATAACTCTAAATATTGTGTACCTAATTCAAATGATAAACTCCCAAATCCTTATTTTATCCAAAAATTATGAGACATTAGTAAAGCAAAGGACATTATGGACTATAGAATGAAGATATCTAGTCCCATTAGAAATCAGTCATACAATATCTACCTTCCTGTGTTCCCAGGGCTAGACTTAAGGGTTTTGGAGGTTTTACCATGATCCTTTCTTCAGGCCAAACACAAGACTCTGGAAAATGGGCAGGAAGAAGAATGGCTTGATGTACAGAGAAACATGAACTTCAATATGTTCATAATAGTCAGACTCCCTGATTGGCATTGGCCTTTGCTGATTCCAAACTTTGACCTAGTTGCACAGAATCCATCCTAAAATTGCACCTAACCACATAGCTCTAGGAACCACAAAATACATACATACATACATACATACATACATACATACATACATACATACAGACATACAGACAGACATACAGACTGTTAGATGAGATAGATAGAGATAAAGATAGATAGATAGAGATGGATATAGATAAAGATAGATAGAGATACATAGAGATAAAAATAGATAGATAGATAGATAGATAGATAGATAGATAGATAGATAGATAGATCTGCCACAAACTCCATAAAATTGATGTTGCTAAGAAGTGCATCCTGACAGCAAGCCGATATAGATCTTTCCTGAGAGACCCAGGTAGAGCATGTCAAATACAGAAGTGAACGTTATTGGCAAACCAGTGGAATGCAAATGAACCTCTTGTTAGTATATTTGGAGAAAGGTTTCGAGGACTGAATGGGATTTCAAGAACATAAGAACAACAATGCCAACGACCCATAGCTTTCTGGTACTAAACAAATATACAAAGACTGTACATGGACAGAACTATGCCTCAACTGCATATGTATCTTTGTTGGACGTCAATGGGAGGAGAAGCTCTTAGGCTACCAAAGCTGGAACCCGCAGAGTAGGGGAATGTCAGGGGGTGCTGACAAAGGGAGTGGTTGGTGAGTGGGAACACCTTTATAGAAGAACTGGTGGGGGAAGGGATAGGACTCTTATGACTGGAAAACTGGGAAAGTAAATAATATTTGAAATGTAAACGAAAATATACAATTTTTTCTCTTCTTTTTTTTTTTTTCGTAGCTGGGGACCAAACCCAGGGCCTGGCGCTCACTAGGCAACCGCTCTAACCCTGAGCTAAATCCCCAATCCCTCCAATTTTTATAAAAGGAAAAATAAAAGTTTACCAAGCTGAACAGCCAAAATGAGGAATCTCAATCCCACTTGAGAGGGAAAAGAAATGAAAAACAGAAGGGAAAAGTGAGGGACCAGGGTGAGAAAGAAGACAGTAAAGGAAATAGTGTAACATGGTCAGGTATTCGTGGGGAGTAGAACTGTAGTCCTGAGTGCCAGCAGAATGAATGGAAACAGGCAACCTCAGGAGCTAAATGGTTGGAGGAGGGGGGTGGCTCTAGAATATTCCAGAGACCTGAGAGGCAAGAGACTATCAGGACTCAGTGAAATGTCCAGGAGTGGGTAGAGGGAACTTGTAGAGTCTACCTCCATGAGGGAGAGAGTGCCTCAAGTGAGGGATAATGTTGCCATCCACAAATCAAATCTCGGACACATATTTGTTCCTCTATGAAAGAATTTCAGGGACAAAACCAGAGAAGAGCCTGAGTAAAAGGAATTCCAGTGAACTGCCATATCTGTGAACCAGATTAAGTAGAGGCCTTAAAGGCCAGACACAATTACTCATGCTTCGTCATGTTCACAAAACGGACCTGATATGACTGCCTTCTGAAAGAACCAACAAACAGCTGAAAGAGTTAGATGTGGACAATTGCACTCCGTCAATGAACAGAAGCTGCTAAGCCCTGTGGTCGAACTAGGGGAAAGCTGGAGAAAGCTGAAGAGGGGAGCAACCCTGTAGGGGGACCAGCAGTGTTAACTAACCTGGAACCCAGTGTTTTTTTCATACACTGAGTCATCAAGGTGGCATCATGCACCAGCTAATATGAGGTCCTTAAGACTGGAGTGCTGGTTGTGGACACAACAAGAGAAGATCCACTTAACTGTCAAGAGACTCGAGTCCACAGGGAGTGGAGAGGTCTGGTAGCCTGGGGGTGGAGTGGGAGACAGCTTCATTTAGATGGGAATGAGGGGAGTAGGTATGGGATGTAGAACAGAGTATGGACCGGAAGAGTGATGAAATCTGGATTGTAAAATTTTATGAAATAAAATTTAAAAAAGAAAATGTAAACTAAAATAAACACTTTCTTCCCCAACTTTCTTTTTTCACTTTTGGTCATGATATTTCATAACAGCAATAGGAACTCTGGCTAAGACATGGTATTATGGACAAAAGTGTGCAAAGGCTAATTAGAGAAGGATGACATCTCTGTGGAATCAAGTAGCTTGTCTGATTCAAACTTCCTTATTCAGAGGTAACAACAAATAGGGAATTTCTAAGACTAAGTTTATTATCCTGACATAGTGAACACTTTTTAGTCAAACCATTATGGGATCTGTGATATCCGGAAAGAAATCAAGAGACTGGGTATATTAAAAGGGAAGAATCTTGTTAAAACATTCATGGAAGAAATGAAATTCATATCTATTACATTACCACAAAGAAGTTGATGCTTCTGATTGCTGCCTACTACCCAACTCAACCAAACCATATTCTCTTTTATTCCTTCCAATGTAATAATAGATTAATTAATAAGACTCTATATCTAGAGAGAACGTTTGAATTTAATGTGAACTAACTCCGAAGATATTACTCTTTGTATGGGTGCGTTTTGTTTACTACATTTATTATAAAAAAGAATTTGTGTAAGAATGTCAATTGGAATTGCTTGGAAAAGTTCCTATGGCTTGCAGATATGGCTTTCCCTTAATGAGTTTACTGTGGTTGTGAATTCCACTTCTTTACATCATTGTTTCTTCTATATCTAATGATGGAAATGACAATAGTTAGATTAATTCTCAAACACGTGGATAAAATTTCACTTACCAAAGGAAATGATTATTGAAGAACTGAAGCAATTATTTTCTCACTACTGATGGACTTTCTTCATGTACACTGGTATTGGCTTTTGGAAAAAGAAAGCAAAATTCATTTTTGAATGTCTCAAGTTAGCAAAAGTATTTTAGAAAAAAGTCATTCTACTCTTATTAAAGGAGACATTTATCTAATGCAAAATAAGTTTTAAAATAATTTAAAAGGATAGCTTCTAGGTTCCTTTTAACTGTCCTACAAGAAATAAAATTCAGTTTGGTCATTTTGCTCTTTCATGTACCAAAAAGTACTAATGTAAGGGTACAATTCTGTGACATAAAAATATTGCATACACAATAGCCATCCCATCAAATTCCCCTTGTTAATTTTGATTTTGCATTCCCTTGCAATTCAGAGTAAGTATCTTATATTTTCTGGCATTTTAGCAATTTGGTATTCTTATTTTCTCAAATAACATGGTTTTACATTTTTATCTCAAAATATTTACAAACAAATTAGCAAAAATCAATGTACTACAGAGTTTCCTTTATGCCTGTACTTAATATCAAAATATATCTTGTAAACTTTAGCTATCTTTGCAATTCCATTCACCATGACACATCAGATTTAATTTGGTTCTACATGTTTGACAAATACACTCGCACAAAAATGGTTGTTGCTATCACAGAGCAGACAAAATTTGGCAACATAGAATGTTGCAATAAAAATCAGTCAGAATTAAAGAGGTAAGTCAGGTAGAAGATAATGCATGCTAGCTGGAAAACAGTTCGGACCAAACAAAACTTCACACCTGTGAGCTTTAAATTTTAAATAAAATATATTGTATGACATTATGAACCCATTCTAAAATGATCATGCTTATGGCCTTTTAGAAGATCTAAAATATTTTTAGTATTCTTTTGAATGTATAAGGTCATTTTATATTTTATAGTGAGTGTTTTCTCAGAGGCACTTGTCTCTTTACATTCTTATTTGATTTACGATTAGATAATGGAGAGACAGTATTCAATCCCAGAAAGTAATACTTTACATGCTGTATTTCACCACTGTACCACAGCACTTTTAACAATTGTTTAAATGAATTCATCTCCTAATATTACTCTAAGTGTGAAAGTCATATACACAGACAGTACTGCTTCATATAAGTAATTATATTCTTAGCATTTCATTCAATCAATTAATAATTTTATATTTTCACAGTTTAATAGGATGTTAGTATGGGACTGAAAATACATGGAAGATGCCTGTATCCCAACACTGACCCAATACTCTCTATTCCTGTCTTATCCCATAAAAATCTTTCTGAGAGTGGTTTAAGCTATGTTGGAAGATATGCCAATGATTCTTTAACCAATAAAACCAATAAAATCAGCGGTCTATTTTTCTTTGCAATGATTCTGTGTTCATATAAGAAAATGGAACTATTATTTCAATTACTTTTCTTTAAAAACGTGAAACACTATAGTCTGCTGATCCTTATCTTTCGTACATAACAAAGATTCTTGAATCTTTTAACATAAACCACCATCTAGAAGCTCTCTCATTTCTTTGAGGTAAGCCTCCTGTTCCTTTCTCACACTTTGTTTTCTATTGTCTTCCCTGGGCTTTCTCTACTTGCTTTTGAGTTTAGGGTTGACAGTCTAGATCTACTTTTTTTCTCTAATTGAATTGTGTGAGTGCACAAATGTGATGGTTTTGACTTGTATCATGACTATTAAGTATTCAATTGAAAAATCCACAATTGCTCATGCTGTGACAATACAGCTGTAGAGACAAAGTGTAGTCCTTCCAGGGTTTTTGTTTCCTTTCTTTCACATACATCATCTTAGAAAAAAGTTAAATTCCAATTTCCAAAATAGAGGAAAATGATACATATCAGACAATAATAAAGAAGGTAAAATGCATCTCCTTCCTTATAGCTGTCTTTCTTCTTTAAAATGCATTCTCATATTAAGTGTTTGACACTATACAGAACATATGAGAAATAGCCATCTCTACCATCAGATGCACCATGATATTTTTTTACTTGAGTTTTATAAAATATGTACATGAAAGTAGATTAATAATAATGATGCTCTTATTCTGTTCCTGTCTCTGTTCTCTTTAATGTAGCTTTCATGAGATGAAGCTTGAATTTAAAAAGAGCCTGTACTTTTTCTATAGCAATTGCATGTACTTATAGCCAGTGATACCATCACCCATGAAACAGCAGTATATTTAGTGGTAAATGTCAACAGCACATGCATGTCTTGCTTAAATTTGTCTAGGTTTATGTTAAAAATATTTAACATGAAAAGCTTCACTTTAATAATAAGTTTAAGTAGACATCACAGAATTATTAAATAGTGAATTAAGCAAATAAACAAAACTGTGGTTTGTGACTGCTATGTTTTCTGTGTGGTGGTGATGGTGGTGGTGGTGGTGGTGGTGTGTGTGTTCATTTGTAAATGTGTGTGAAGGGTGTTCACTTTTCTGTCTTATTTCCAGATATGTGTATGTGGGTTTCACACTGATTCTGAAGACTTTCACTTGAGCAGGATTGTCTGGGTAGTGACTTTTCATGACCCCCTGACTCTATTACCCTTCCCCAGTACGAGTAAGCAGGGAGCACCATTACATTCTGGGGTCTTTAACTTATGCTGTAGACAGTTCACTCACTGAGCTATCTCTTCAGATTATGAACAATGTTTTTAAAGTATAGCTTTGTATATCTCGTTTCAGAAATAATCCAGAGTAAAAAGTTATATTCTTCTATTTTAAAAAAGTATTATAATAAATAGGATAGAGATAATTCATTCAAAAGGTATACAACTATCTTTTTATTGTTTTTAACAAACAGTAATATGCTCTTGTTAAATCCTACTTAAGCCATGTACTCAGATGTTTCTGCACAGAAAAATAAACCTTGAATTGCTGAATTGTTCTGGTGTAACTGGGCCTGATAGACACTTGAGGGTTTAAGACAGAATGCCATGACCAACAAATCCAGACACTCTTTGAGCTCAAGTAAATCCAACAGAAACATTGAACTTTATACCTTTACCCTTGAGACAGCTTGAATTCAACAGATATTTGCAGAGTTATGTGAGGGCCAGACAAGAAATGTACCATGTAAAATTGTGTTTCAAATAACAGAAAATTTTAAAGACATTTATTTCAATTTTTATAGTGCTTTATTTCTGTGTTGCAAGCTAGTTTGTTAAAAGACTATTGCCCTTTAAAAAATATAAACTTATTTTTCCTTACACACACTATACATTAGTTAGCTTCCACTGTCCCATTCATAAAAGATCACTGGCATTGTGCAGATAAGCAGTTCTTTCTCTATTCAGTGTGCCTAAAATGCTGTAATTATCTGTGGTGTTACTTCAAATCCAGTATTTATCACATGCATTCCTTACATGGTGAAGTAATTATATTTGTCAGATGAGAGGAAGAAAGGTTTTCTTTATTCTATGACCTCCTTTTTTTATATCATTGAATTTGTACTTTGAAAGAGAGTTAGAAATCTAATATACTCTAAATGCATGACATCATACAGTACAGTACATCAGAGAGTAGCAGTTGCCATTTGTCCTATTTTAATGAGGACAATGGGGCCTGGGCATTTTGAGACTTTGTATTCATTGTCAATTTATTATTTGAATGACTTTTCATATGAAAATTATACTAATTTCATGGCATACTACCTAATTTAAAAGCATTCCTACCTCTTCTATGCTCCCTGAAGCACAAATGCAAGGATATTAAAAATATGTTCTATCAGGAAACTGGAGAGAAAGCAAAGCATGTCAGTAGAAAATCTGGAAATTACTGTCAAGGTTTATTGTTTTTTTTTTTGCAATTAATTTTCAATGTGTGTGTGTGTGTGTGTGTGTGTTTGTGTGTGTGTGTGTGTGTGTATGTGTGCACTCACGCGCTAATGTATATTCTTTTTTTCTTTTCCAGAATGAGTACTGTACCTCTCAGAAACCAGAGGGTAGCTTTGCATTTTTGATGAGATGATGGGACTGTTATGTGTTTTTTTTGGGGGGTGCATTTATTTCTCTATTTTTTTTTCACAGCAAAGACATGTCTTTTTTTTTTTCCTTCATCGTTATTAACTTGGGTATTTCTTGTTTACATTTCGATTGTTATTCACTTTCCCAGTTTCTGGGCCAACATCCCGCTGACCCCTCCCCCTCCCCTTCTAGATGAGCATTCCCCTCCCCATCCTCCTCCCATTACCAACCTTCCACCAACATTCACTTTCACTGGGGGTTCAGTCTTGGCAGAACCAAGGACTTCCTCTTCCACTGGTGCCCTTACTAGGCTATTCATTGCTCCCTATGTGGTTGGAGCCCAGAGTCAGTCCATGTATAGTCTTTGGGTAGTGGCTTAATCCCTGGAAGCTCTGGTTGGTTGGCATTGTGTTCATATGGAGCCCCTTCAAGCTCTTCCAGTTCTTTCTCTGATTCCTTCAACGGAGGTCCTATTCACAGTTCAGTGTTTTGCAGCTGGCACTCACCACTGTATTTGCTGTATTCTGGTTGTGACTCTCAGGAGAAATCTACATCCGGTTCCTGTCAGTCAGCATTTCTTTTCTTCATCCATCTTATCTAATTGGGTTGCTGTATATGTATGGGCCACATGTGGGGCAGGCTCTGAATGGATTTTCCTTCTGTGCCCAGCTACATGAATGAGTGTGTCATCATTTATTTTAGATAATTTATTTAGTGTTGAATATTTAGAGTCTCAGACAAAGTTCTTCCAGCAGATCTTTATACACAGTCATTGTTCTCATTGTTCTTTATTTGTTTTTTCCTTTCTTTCGTATCAAAATATATACAGCACAAAACTTACCACTTTACCATTTTTGGTATAGTGCTCAGCATCTCTGGTGTGTGCCTGTCACTCCCTCTCTGATACAGATCTCTTTGAATTTATGTAGCTGAGATGCAATGCATTTTACACATAGTAACCATCTTCCTTCTCTCTCCCCCCAAACCTCCTGCTTCTTACTAGTGTTGATAAAAACTTTATATTCACTGATATATGCAGAACCACAAAATACCTGTCTTTTTGCAGTTAACTTGGCATCCGCAGGGTCCTTCCATGCAGCATACATCAAATGCCGGAGTGATATTACACTCAAAGGACAGACCACAGCTGATAAATTTTCAAACTAAAACTTTATTTTTTCCAAATATCAACCTTTGATGATGACTCTTAAAACCTTTAACATCCTTTGTATCCCTCCTCCCTCCCATGGTAAGAAAAAATGATGGGGGCATTGGGGGTAGTGGGGGTTGACCAGTTTAAAAACTGTTCATTGGAGCAACTCCCATCTGTGTTGTCCGGAAAGCAGAATTTCATTACACATGTTAACAGAGGCAGCTTGTTCCATTAGCAAATATTTCATGAATATATTAGTACATCAATTTAGTAGAGTTGGTTAACAAACAGGAAACAGCAGCAGTGGCACAACCTAGTAGAAACAGCCAGGCTTCTGTAAGAAGCATAGAAAGGGAGAAGTTATATGCTGTGCCCATCTCACGGAATTGAAATCAGCAGTGACTCAAGATCCACAAACATTGTGGCTGCTGCTTTATTTGTTTACCATAGTCTGTACAGTCAACTTTCCCTTGGAAAATATAAGATAATTGAAACTTTTGCTACTGCTACAAATACATCACTCTAGCTGAACAATCCTGTACATCATTTTCTCCTCAGAGGGATAGAGACTATTCCAATCATTTACAGCTATTGCAGGTAATGTAGAAATGGGTAATCCAATATGTGATCAGAGGAGAAAAATCAAGACAGTGTAGATCCTTTGACCATGTTTCCAATATAACAATTTTTAAAACACTTACAACCTATGAGCTGTAATGGCATTGCAAATTGTTAAAACCACCTCAATAGCAGTTACTTAATCTTACTCTTGTATAAAAAATATAGAGTTTGTTAACAAAAGGTGATAACAAGTTGTTTTTTAAAGGGCTATACTGATGGAGATTTTGGTCAATTATGAAAACCACGATTTCAAGCAAGTTTGTAAAATAATGTAGTAAGACATGGAGCTCATCTGCTAATTTTCTTATTCTGTTTGGCCAAAAGCACATGCCATCTAGTTGTAGGATAAGTCCAGTTTATATTGTAGAAACTCAACCTAAATATACATGTTTTTTCAAGCATCTACCAGCAGGGTCACAAACTGACAGTTTTATTTTAATTTTCATCTATAAAATTCCATCCGTTCCAAACAATTTTCACACGGCTGTTGGGAATTGGTGGAAGAGGTTTTATTTTTTTTCTAGTTCTGTGTTAAATGTAAAGATATGAAAGGTAATAAGTCAGTGGAGAAACAATTTGTAATTGTATCTTATTAATATTTTTCCCTTGGATATTTTTTTGGTTTATGTTTTACTAAGAAAATTATTGAACTTTGTGACTCAAGACAGCAAGTATAATACATTTTTAAAAATGACTTTGAGCAATATATTATGTGAACTTGAATTTTAATTCAAGTAATCCTGATTTTCAAGGGGACTTTTTCACACTTTTGTTTCTTGTATTTAAAAAATGTAGTATACTGATACCTAAATCTTGTTTTGGAGGAGCAAAATGATAGAATATGAAGAAAATAGTGTAGATTATACTCTTAATAAATGATGATATTTGATTATATACTCACTAGATGGTAAAGCTCTTTAAGGAAATCAGAAACTACATTTTTTATAAACCTATTTTCTAGACATGTACTGGAAACATAATAAGTAATCACTTATTTTTGGAGTAAGAGTATGAATGAGTTAGAGTAGTTCATATAATCTCCAAGTACCAAAAGTCAGATTTGTAGAACCATCCTCATGTTAAACAAGCAGAAATGAGTTCTCAAACAGAGCCATTTGACAATAACATAATTTTTCTCTTATTTGGCTAAACCATATACGTCATGCCTAGGCAAATTCTTTCAAAAGCAAGGTTTTTGGTTAGTAAAAGAATGTAGTATGTATATATGTATATGTGTATGTAATTGTATATGTGAATGTGTACATAAGGACATATTTAGATATGTTTGTATATGTGTATATATGTCTATTTGTGAATGTGTATATAGGGACATATGTATATATATTTATATATGTGTATATGTATATATGTGTAGGAGGACACATCTATATATATTTATATATGTGTATATATATTTGTTTGTATGTGTATATATGTGTATATATATTTATATTGTAACATAAAAAAGCACACTAGTTCCTTTTATTAATTTTATGAAAATTGTCTCATATATCTATTAGTACTCAAGATTTTTAAAAGCTGTTTCATAAATTTTGATTCATTTAAAGTTAGAGTTCAGAAAATAGATTCAAGGTAGGTAATTTTTATACTATAAAATTTCTTCATCTATTTCATAAAACACAAAGATTTAGTTTGGTAATGTAACTGTATATGTGTTTTAGCATCAGACATATGTAATTAGCTTTTCCAGCATGTGATATAATTTCAGGATACTAAAAGACATATGTGAGGTAGAAAATATAACAAATGGATTGCTATACATGATAGATCAGAGTGATAGATAGATACATACATACATACATGCATACATACATACATAGTTACATATTTGAAAGATCAAAAATGATAAGTAGACAAATGTCACATACTCAGAATATCAATCATGAAATAATTATTATTAAAACGTGAAAATATTTTCTTATATGAAGCAAAATTTTTAATGTGAATTATGTTCATAACCTAATAGCTATAGGAAGATTTATCAGCCATAATCTTTAAAATAAAATGTCTATTTGACACTTCCCCTCAGGTAATTAACAGAGATGAAATACTTAGGTTCCTTTACATTAATCTGTCAAATTTCCCATCATCTCCTCTTTGTTATTTAAAGGCATAACATCATACTCTGTCTCTATTTGCAAATCTTCAGCCACTTTCCAACCTGCTCTCCATTCTACCTCAAATCTTATCACTACATTTAAGGTTCTAAGAGATCCTCATATGCTATCATGAAAACTAATCGTGATCCATCATTTCTTATCTTTACTAACATTGCTCTCATACAGGTAACTATTATTTCTCTGTCACCAATGTGATCCCTATCCACTTCTTTGTTTTCTGTACCATTTTCAACATCAACCATTTTATAGTTGCTCTTTATTTGAGAAAATAAAATGTTCTATTTTTCCCCTAATAAATTATGTATCAAGAGTTTATTCCATTGAAACTTTAGACAAGAAAAACAAACTTGTTACAAAGAGCTAATTCTACGTAGACCTAAAACAGAAACCTGGCTATGTGACAGGAATAATTGGAAGAACACTTCTGGAGGAGAAAGCAGACCTTGTAGAAGACCTCATGCAGGGAAGTGCTTCATGCAAATTTAAACAAGTGTAAAAGACCTGAACTTTCGTATTGATTGAAAGTTGTTGAAGAATATTTACAAGTGATTCTGAGTGGACTACATAAGCATGTTTATTTATAAATCCATGACAAATGCTAGAAACAATGACATCAACGTGTAATAGAGCAGAAAAGGAAATAAAGTGGAAATTTGGTTCAGGTTACATTATGGATGTTATCAGCTTGAACATGCTGAAGATTAGTGGATGATTTAATGTGATGAACGACTTAGATATACTAACAATATTGTATGACCCTATTGTGAAATTACACAAGAGTGAGAACACTAACAAAAACCTGTGACAAAAATCTGTTCAGGTATGGCTATATTCTTTAATATTTTTTTGAAAACATTCATTTCATTAAAGAATATTCAATAAAGGAACCAAAGATAACTCTTTTCATCTTTGGCATATCCAATATTTAAACTGACAGGAGTATACTGGACAAATCTTCTTCCAGGACTTACCTACTCCAGTTATTATTAATTTAAAATGATAAGTAGAGCAGTGTAACATATTTGTTGGCATTGGTTACTAAGACCCAATAATCTCCTCAGAAGGACATCCATTAAAAGGAACCTAAAATAACTTTTCCTTTAAATATTAAAAATCTTAAATATGAAGACTGCTTATTATTTTTCACAATACATAAACCATTTGTAACTACTTCATTTTTACATTTCAGAATCAGTCATTCTATATCTTTGATTTTGGTATGTGCCAAGCTTAAAATAGAGGAGACCCTACGCTTCTCAGCAGTCCTCACATTTCTCCCATTTTGCACTGCATCTGGGCCATATTACAATCAATGAAATTAATATCTTCAAATAAATGATAATGGATGCAAATGTAAATTTTGATATTTCCTATAGTAAAACAAGTAAAAAGATCCAATAAATAGGTACAGAATTTGCTTTTATATGAAAACAGTAGGTTAATAGTACCTTATAATATCCACCCTAATACATATTGAGTCAGTGCTGAAATATATTTGACAATGTTTGTGAAAAGATTAAGTAACTTTTCCGTATCTTTTTAAAAACAATTGGACATAGTCAATAAAAAAATGTCAGGCTCAGATAGGGTGTAGAAATAATTAAAACAAGTTCCTAAATATGTCCTAAAAGATAGTTATAGAACACTTAAGTTTAATTCTCAGGCTCCATAACTAGCTAATATAGTGTAGAGCACTTTATTCCATTTGCACATACAATTTTAATTTCCATAGGAAATGTTTTAAATGTTTTAAAATCTCAATAGCTATATTTATTCAATAGTAATCTTTTAGAAGTGTAAGTTTATTCTTTTTTCCATTTTCTTTAAATAGGTTATTTCTCATTTGCATTTCAAATATTTTTATCTTTCCTGGGTTCCTGTCCATCACCTCTAACCTCTCCCACTCCCGTTTTATACTGGATGTCCCCTCCACATTGACAACCCCTTCCTTACTGCCCCAGACACACAAATATCCAAACATTTAAAATAGGTTAGAGAGGTAAACCAAGAATTCTCAACTGAGGTATCTAAAAAACTGAGAAACATTTCAAGAAATGTTCACCATCCATATATATGAGAAAAAAGCAAATCAAAATGAACCAGAGATTCTACATTACACCAAACAGAATGATTAAGATATAGCAAGTAGTGCATTAGCAGAGTAGGCTAGGATGTAGAGAAGGTGGATCACTCCTCCACTGCTGGTGAGATTGGTATCTGTATAGCCACTTTGGATATCAAGGTGGACGTTCAGAGAAAATTGCAAATAGCTTTACCTGAAGACCCAGCTTTACCACTCACTTCAAGACATATACCCAAACTTGATCCACATGTTCAAAGCAGTCTTACACATATTAGTCAAATGATGGAACCAATCGTGATATATGTCATCTCCACTGAGGAATAAATAAAGTGTGCTATAATAAAACAAAGAACACTACTCAGGTATTAAAAATGAGGACACCAAGAATGCTGTAGGAAGAGGGATGGAACTGGAAAATAGTGAAGTAACAGAGATCAAAAAGGTCATATCATAGGATGTACTTATGGACAATTGGATGTTAGACACAAAGTTCAGAATACCCACTATTCAAATCATTTATCACATGGAGGGTAACATGAAAGAAAGCCAATTGTGGATGCATGCAACAAACATAGATGGCAGAGGGAAGCAGGTACCTAGCTAGAGGTAGAGAAGGATGGTCAAAGTAGGGGGAGTAGCAACAATGAAAAGAGATAAGAGAGAGATCCAGAGGAAAAATTGAATAAATAACAATAATCATCAATGTTGGGTGTTGAACTTGGGTATCCCCAGTAAAGTCCCAGATTTAAGGAATGCAAAAGGCTCCCATACACCTACTGGGAAAATGGTAGTTGAAATACCAAGGAGCAAAGAGAGAGAACCACTAGAGACTCCCTCTTGTAGCTAGACATGACCCTAGTGAAGGGATGGGGCTCCCCACACAGTTCAAAATTTTTAACGTATAAATATCCAAGGCCTAAAAAATGTAAAAAAAAAAGTGCAGAGAATGAAGAAAGCCCCTACAGAGACTGCTCCATCATTAGAATGATTTCATCCACAGACCGTAAATCCTTGCACTATTCCTTATGTCCAGATGTGCTTGCAGATAAGACCCTAATATGTCTGTTCTCTGAGGGGGTCTGCTATCACCTGACTGAGACAGATGATGATACAGCTAAACATTTGACAGAAACTGACAGCCACATAAGATGAGTTAGTCTAATGCCTAAAAGATCTTAAGGGGTTTGGAAACCAATATAAAAAACAACAGTATCAATTAAGTTTACCTTTCAGAGTCTCAGGAAATTTACCAACTAGAGTATACTTGGTCACTACATGATACAGCTATATAGATAGCAAAGCATATGGAGGAGTCAACTGCCTGATCTGCCATCTCTGGAAAGGAAGGCAATTGGTCTTGTGGAAATGTCATATCCTGTAGAATGGGGTTGTTAGATGGCTAAAGTGGAAGTGGGCATGTAGTTGGAGGAGCACCATCGTAGAAGCAAAGAGCATCAGAAAGGCTTGGGGGATTCAAGAAAGAAAGACCAGTTTGGGAAATGACTTTGACATGTAAACAAACACATAGATTATTTTACACTTCTAATGTTTGTAATGTAAGATATGTATGTTTACCACAGAGATGTTCACATCCCTCTCCTTAATGACTATACCGTCATTATTTGTAACATAGGTTTACTGAAAGTTGAAATCCATTATTGTTGTGACTTCCTTATTATTCAAATTTCCCATAAACACTTTCAATATTTTATCTTCTGTTCTTGTAACTATAATAAATATATAGTTATTTTATACAAAAAATTAAAAAAATATTTTGTCTTACTACTCCATTAGGTTTCCATTCAATGCCTCAAATGTCTCCCAATTTTAGCTGTATATACTAGATTCCTATCATTGTTGCTCTTTCGCCTGTCTCTTCACATTTGATATTCCTGTTCCTGACTGTGTCCTTCAGCAATACATACGTACAGTTGCACTTCTCAAAATATCGAAAGTCTGGTTCACTAGACTCTTACAGAAAACAAATCATATAGATACACAGTTTAGAGAATTAACGTTCAGATTAAAGTGAATATGTAACTAATTTTTCCTTTTGATCTGGATTAACTCATCTATGATGGCATTCACAAGAGGCATTCTGAATTCTTTTCATTTATATTGGGTTTAAATTACTTGTGTAATATATACTTCCTATCTTGGATTAATCTAGCATGCTAAACACGGCACAGAGCAAGTCAATTAATTGTAGGATATGTGCATGTGTGTGTCTAGGTCATTCCTCAGTAATTCGTGCTACATGTTTGAGAATCAAATCTGTTCAAAGATAGCATGACTTCCTTTGTTTTGCATGTCTCTTTAACATATCAAATCACTTCAAATTGCACCATTTATTTATACCTCTGGGTACAGATTAAATTCATTATATCTACCATTAATATCTCCATAGGGATTAGAGCTGATTGATAACTAATTTTTGGAATCTTTAGATTAGAATTTCGCCCCAAAACTCATTAAGTATTTATTGTTCTGTAAATTCAAATCTAATTGGTATTTTTGAAATTTGAGTTTCATGGTCAGACCTCGTCAGCTAAATGCACTCCATCCATTATTGGCAAGTTCAGGCTATGCTTCCTGAATGTCATGTTTGCTGTGAATACCTAGTTGTACAGTCATGCGATACACAAGTGAGCTCTTATATAGTTTTCTCAATACTCAATTGATCTGATCATAATCTATGTAGTGAAGAATCAATCTCTTTGTGCTGAATGTAGGTTGCCAAACTGCCTCTGGATAATTTTTGAATAGCATCTTGTACATATGCATGTGCTTTTTAGGTCGTTTCTCATTATCTATTAACACTCCAAATAGCTCCGCAGCATTATATTATTGTAAGTTTCAAAGCCAAGTGATTACTTGTCCTGGATTAGAATGTGGGGGTTTCTAGATCAATCTGTGTAATCCTAAGGGATTCTTCTTGATATATTATCATCTACAGATGGTGTAATATCTACAACGTTTGATACACAGCCTTTGATATACCCTCCTTCACCTGTGTAAAATAAAATTATTTACTGCAGAGCGATCCTGTAATATTTAGGCTACTACATGAATCCCTTAGCTAAAATATGTCTATGCATGCTTATTCATGCCGAAAAGATCCATGGGGAGACCCACCTGGCTAAAAATGTCAGTTGCTACTCAGATGTCCTCTATGTATACAATCTTAGGAAGAGTCAGTTCAGCTCAGGTGTGGAACTGAAGAATACTCAGCAATTTTCCAAATGGAAAAAATAAAACCAAGTTACTAAGATAGAATTGAGGGAATGCTTTCATCTATGTAGAACAATAATTTTAGCCTTACATACAAATTTGTGATGTGCAGTATTTTCAACATTGTATTTCTGAAGGAATTATATACTTTTGCGTATGGTCTCTCTGGACTACTGTATGATATCTTTACAGTTTGTTGTGACAGATTTTCAAGTAAATATGAAATCTGAGGAATCCAGCAGAGTAACACTGGCTCAAACAAAATCCCTTCATGTTATTTGTGACCTTCACTGGGAACACTTTCTGCTACTAATCAGAGTTCTGACTCAGTTTTAAGTCTTTTTGTGATCTCACACTAACTTTTGATGCTTCCTTTCTCCAATAGAATAGTTAGTCAACGAGCCTGTATACCAGATATCAACTGCATTATCAAGCATTGGTTGAACTTTGCCTCTCTGCAGAATTCACAGCTAGAAGGAAGTGTTTCTTATGAGAAGGCCTTGATCTCAACAATTTAGAATATTGTTGTCTGTGGCTTTCTCTCACTCTCTCAGTTCCCTTAAGTGTCCTATCAAGGAAGAAATGGCAATGAGAGTGTCAAGCGATGTTTGTGGACCCCAGGATAGACAAAATCCACCAAAGTTTCCTTGCATGTGATAAGAACATAGTGGACAGAATTTATATTCAACTTAGTCAATGAAATGCTCTCCCTTTATACCCTGTATATGGACAAACATTTACACAACTGGATTGGCTTGTTAGCTATGCCTGCTTACCCAGCTTACCCAGTTTCCAAGCGGTGAAATGGAGACTTTATTCTCAGCAAGGGATCAGGTGGTGGACCAAAATCTTACTCTAACTCACTGTTTCCCAGTTCCTCCAAGGCAAGCAGTTTCTTCCAAAAGGATCTCCCTGACTTCCAGTCTAAAGCTATGAGCCCAGTCAACAAGAAAATCTCCATAGCTAAGTAAAATTTAAATTTTCTTTATTTAGTGCTGAGGTCGAGGGGCAGATTTTATGGTGACTTTTTTTTCTGAATTCGAAGAAGATTAAATCTATTTTTTTTTAAGATTTTTGATTGCTTAAGACACAAAACATGGCTCCCAACACCCATTTCGCTTTAACAGAATCCAGATGCTAACCTTTCCTAATCTTTTTTTTTTTCAGAAGGGCAGATTTAAAGTTTTTTTTTTTTTTACTTTTTTTTTTTATTAACGAGTATTTCTTATTTACATTTCAAGTGTTATTCCCTTTCCCGGTTTTCTGGCAAACATCCCCCTAATCCGTCCCCCTCCCCTTATTTATGGGTGTTCCCCTCCACACCCTCCCCCCCATTGTCGCCCTCCCCCCAACAATGTAGTTCACTGGGGGTTCAGTCTTAGCAGGACACAGGGCTTCCCCTTCCACTGGTGATCTTACTAGGATATTCATTGCTACCTATGAGGTCAGAGTCCAGGGTCAGTCCATGTATAGTCTTTAGGTAGTGGCTTAGTCCTTGGAAGCTCTGGTTGTTTGGCATTGTTGTTCATATGGGGTCTCGAGCCCCTTCGAGCTCTTCCAGTTCTTTCTCTGATTCCTTCAATGGGGGTCCTATTCTCACTTCAGTGGTTTGCTGCTGGCATTCGCCTCTGTATTTGCTGTATTCTGGCTGTGTCTCTCAGGAGCGAACTAATCCAGCTCCTGTCGGTCTGCACTTCTTTGCTTCATCCATCTTGTCTAATTAGGTGGCTGTATATGTATGGGCCACATGTGGGGCAGGCTCTGAATGGGTGTGCCTTCAGTCTCTGTTTTAATCTTTGCCTCTCTCTTCCCTGCCAAGGGTATTCTTGTTCCCCTTTCAGAGGAGTGAAGCATTCACATTTTGATCATCTGTCTTGAGTTTCATTTGTTCTAGGCATCTAGGGTAATTCAAGCATTTGGACGAATAACCACTTATCAGTGAGTGCATACCATGTATGTCTTTCTGTGATTGGGTTAGGTCACTCAGGATGATATTTTCCAGTTCCAACCATTTGCCTTCGAATTTCATAAAGCCGTTGTTTTTGATAGCTGAGTAATATTCCATTGTGTAGATGCACCACATTTTCTGTATACATTCCTCTGTTGAAGGGCATCTGGGTTCTTTCCAGCTTCTGCTATTATAAATAAGGCTGCGTTGAACATGGTGGAGCACGTGTCTTTTTATATGTTGGGGCATCTTTTGGGTATATGCCCAAGAGAGGTATAGCTGGATCCTCAGGCAGTTCAATGTCCAATTTTCTGAGGAACCTCCAGACTGATTTCCAGAATGGTTGTACCAATCTGCAATCCCACCAACAATGGAGGACTGTTCCTCTTTCTCCACATCCTCGCCAGCATCTGCTGTCACCTGAGTTTTTGATCTTAGCCATTCTCACTCCTGTGAGGTGAAATCTCAGGGTTGTTTTGATTTGCATTTCCCTTATGACTAAAGATGTTGAACATTTCTTTAGGTGTCCCTCAGCCATTCAGCATTCCTCAGCTGAGAATTCTTTGTTTGGCTCTGAACCCCATTTTTAATAGGGTTATTTGTCTCCCTGCGGTCTAACTTCTTGAGTCCTTTGTATATTTTGGATATAAGGCCTCTATCTGTTGTAGGATTGGTAAACATCTTTTCCCAATCTGTTGGTTGCCGATTTCTCCTAACGACAGTGTCCTTTGCCTTACAGAAGCTTTGCAGTTTTATGAGATCCCATTTGTCGATTCTTAATCTTAGAGCATAAGCCATTGGTGTTTTGTTCAGGAAATTTTTTCCAGTGCCCATGTGTTCCAGATGCTTCCCTAGTTTTTCTTCTATTAGTTTGAGTGTGTCTGGTTTGATGTGGAGGTCCTAGATCCACTTGGACTTAAGCTTTGTACAGGGTGATAAGCATGGATCCATCTGCATTCTTCTACATATTGACCTCCAGTTGAACCAGCACCATTTGCTGAAAGTGCTATCTTTTTTCCATTGGATGGTTTTGGCTCCTTTGTCAAAAATCAAGTGACCATAGGTGTGTGGGTTCATTTCTGAGTCTTCAATTCTATTCCATTGGTCTAACTGTCAGTCTCTGTACCAATAACATGCAGTTTTTATCATTATTGCTCTGTAATACTGCTTGAGTTCAGGGATAGTGATTCCCCCTGAAGTCCTTTTATTGTTGAGGATAGTTTTAGCTATCCTGTGTTTTTTGTTATTCCAGATGAATTTGCAAATTGTTCTGTCTAACACTTTGAAGAATGGGATTTGTATTTTGATGGGGATTGCATTGAATCTGTAAATCGCTTTTGGAAAAATGGCCATTTTTACTATATTAATCTTGCCAATCCATGAGCATGGGAGATCTTTTCATCTTCTGAGGTCTTCTTCCATTTCTTTCTTCAGTGTCTTGTTGTTCTTATTGTACAGATCTTTTATTTGCTAGGTTAAAGTCACACCAAGGTACTTTATATTATTTGGGTCTATTATGAAGGGTGTCGTTTCCCTAATTTCTTTCTCGGCTTGTTTCTCATTTGTGTAGAGTAAGGCTACTGATTTATTTGAGTTAATTTTATACCCAGCCACTTTGCTGATGTTGTTTATCAGTTTTACTAGTTCTCTGGTGGAACTTTTGGGATCACTTAAATAAACTATCATATCATCTGCAAGTAGTGATATTTTGACATCTTCTTTTCCGATCTGTATCACCTTGACCTCCTATTGTTGTCTGATTGCTCTGGCTAGAACTTCAAGAACTATATAGAATAAGTAGGCAGAGAGTGGGCAGCCTTGTCTAGTCCCTGATTTTAGTGGGGCTGCTTCAAGTTTCTCTCCATTTAGTTTAATGTTAGCAGCTGGTTTGCTGTAGGCTTTTACTATGTTTAGGTATGGGCCTTGAATTCCTATTCTTTCCAGGACTTTTATCATGAAGGGGTGTTGAATTTTGTCAATTGCTTTCTCAGCATCTAATGAAATGATCATGTGGTTTTGTTCTTTCAGTTTGTTTATATAATGGATCACGTTGATGGTTTTCCGTATATTAAACCATCCCTGCATGCCTGGGATGAAGCCTACTTGATCATGGTGGATGATTGTTTTCATGTGCTCTTCGATTCGGTTTGCCAGAATTTTATTGAGTATTTTTGTGACGATATTCATAAGGGAAATTGGTCTGAAGTTCTCTTTCTTTGTTTTGTCTTTGTGTGGTTTAGGTATAAGAGTAATTGTGGCTTCATAGAAGGAATTCGGGACTGATCCATCTGTTTCAATTTTTTTGGAATAGTGTTTATAATATTGGTATTAGGTCTTCTGTGAAGGTTTGATAGAATTCTGCACTAAACTTGTCTGGACCTGGGCTCGTTTTGGTTGGGAGACCTTTAATGACTGCTTCTATTTCCTTAGAAGTTATGGGGTTGTTTAACTGGTTTATCTGTTCCTGATTTAACTTCGGTACCTGGTATTTTTCTAGGAAATTGTCCATTTCCTGTATATTTTCATGTTTTGTTGAATATAGGCTTTTGTAGTAAGATCTGATGATTTTTTGAATTTCCTCTGAATCTGTAGTTATGTCTCCCTTTTCATTTCTGATTTTGCTAATTTGGACACACTCTCTGGGTCCTCTCATTAGTCTGGCTAAGGGTTGATCTATCTTGTTGATTTTCTCAAAGAACCAACTTTTGGTTCTGTTGATTCTTTCTATGGTCCTTTTTGTTTCTACTTGGTTGATTTCAGCTCTGAGTTTGATTATTTCCTGCCTTCTACTCCTCCTGGGTGTATTTGCTTCTTTTTGCTGTAGAGCTTTTAGGTGTGCTGTCAAGCTTTCCTATTTCTTTCTGCAGGCACTCAGCGTTATGAGTTTTCCTCTTAGCACAGCTTTCTTGTGTCCCATAAGTTTGGGTATGTTGTACCTTCATTTTCATTAAATTCTAAAAACTTTTTAATTTCTTTATTTCTTCCTCGACCATTTTATCACTGAGTAGAGCATTGTTCAATTTCCACGTATATGTGGGCATTCTTCCCTTATTGTTATTGAAGACCAGTTTTAGGCCGTGGTGGTCTGATAGCACGCATGGGATTATTTCTATCTTTCTGTACCTGTTGAGGCCCGTTTTTTGACCAACTATATGGTCAATTTTGGAGAAAGTACCATGAGGAGCTGAGAAGAAGGTATATCCTTTTGCTTTAAGATAGAATGTTCTATAAATATCCGTTAAGTCCATTTGGCTCATGACTTCTCTTAGTCTGTCTACGTCTCTGTTTAATTTCTGTTTCCATGATCTGTCCATTGATGAGAGTGGGGTGTTGAAATCTCCCACTCTTTTTTTTTATTAACTTGAGTATTTCTTATATACATTTCAAGTGTTATTCCCTTTCCCAGTTTCCGGGCAAAAATCCCCCTCCCCCCCTCCCCTTCCTTATGGGTGTTCCCCTCCCAACACTCCCCCCATTGCCGCCCTCCCCCCATAGTCTAGTTCACTGGGGGTCCAGTCTTAGCAGGACCCAGGGCTTCCCCTTCCACTGGTGCTCTTACTAGGATATTCATTGCTACCTATGGGTTCAGAGTCCAGGGTCAGTCCATGAGATTTCACCTTACACCAGTGAGAATGGCTAAGATCAAAAACTCAGGTGACAGCAGATGCTGGCGAGGATGTGGAAAAGAGGAACACTCCTCCATTGTTGGTGGGATTGCAGATTGGTAAAACCATTCTGGAAATCAATCTGGAGGTTCCTCAGAAAATTGGACATTGAACTGCCTGAGGATCCAGCTATACCTCTCTTGGGCATATACCCAAAAGATGCCTCAACATATAAAAGAGACACGTGCTCCACTATGTTCATCGCAGCCTTATTTATAATAGCCAGAAACTGGAAAGAACCCAGATGCCCTTCAACAGAGGAATGGATACAGAAAATGTGGTACATCTACACAATGGTATATTATTACTCAGCTATCAAAAACAACGAGTTTATGAAATTCGTAGGCAAATGGTTGGAACTGGAAAATATCATCCTGAGTGAGCTAACCCAGTCACAGAAAGACATACATGGTATGCACTCATTGATAAGTGGCTATTAGCCCAAATGCTTGAATTACCCTAGATCCCTAGAACAAACGAAACTCAAGACGGATGATCAAAATGTGAATGCTTCACTCCTTCTTTAAATGAGGAAAAAGAATACCCTTGGCAGGGAAGGGCGAGGCAAAGATTAAAACAGTGACTGAAGGAACACCCATTCAGAGCCTTCCCCACATGGGGCCCATACATATACAGCCACCCAAGTAGACAAGATGGATGAAGCAAAGAAGTGCAGACCGACAGGAGCCCGATGTAGATCGCTCCTGAGAGACACAGCCAGAATACAGCAAATACAGAGGCGAATGCCAGCAGCAAACCACTGAACTGAGAATAGGTCCCCCGTTTAAAGAATCAGAGAAAGAACTGGAAGAGCTTGAAGGGGCTCAAGACCCCAAAAGTACAACAATGTCAAGCAACCAGAGCTTCCAGGGAAATCTCCCACTCTTATTGTGTGAGGTGCAATATGTGTTTTGTGCTTTAGTAATGTTTCTTTTATGTATGTACGTGCCCTTGTATTTGGGACATAGATAGTTAGGATTGAGAGTTCATCTTGGTGGATTTTTCCTTTGATAAATATTATGTGTCCTTCCTTATCTTTTTTGATGACTTTTAATTGAAAATTGATTTTATTTGATATTAGAATGGCTACTCCAGCTTGCTTCTTCTGACCATTTGCTTGGAAAGTTGTTTTCCAGCCTTTCACTCTGAGGTAGTGTCTGTCTTTGTCTCTGAGGTGTGTTTCCTATAGGCAGCAGAATGCAGGGTCCTCGTTGCGTATCCAGTTTGTTAATCTATGTCTTTTTATTGGGGAGTTGATGCCATTGATGTTGACAGATATTAAGGATTATGGTGACTTTCTTTATTGTAAGTTATTCTTGAGACAGGGAAGGGAGAAGACCCTTGGAGAAGGGTAAGTTTTGATCTATGTAGGGTAGCTTAATAATAATAATAATAATAATAATAATAATAATAATAATAATAATAATAAAGATGTAGTTTAGGCTGGGAAGATTATTCAGCATTTAAGAGCACTGCCTGTTTTTCCAAAGTCATAAGTTCAATTCAAAGTGTACACATTGTGGCATCCAACAATCTATAATGTCATCTGATGCCCTCTTCTGGTGTGTTTGACAAGTATAGTATACTCATAAAAATCAAATAAAATAAATCTTTAAAATAAATAAAAAACAAAAGTTTATTTATCTAAGTCTAAGTTACCGTGCTTCTGTAGCTGACCAGCTTTGAGTTCCTCTGAGGACAGAAAATGCGTTCTCTGTCTATTAAAATCCAGGATGAGAGCTCACATATTTCTTGCCATATCTCGACTGTTATTCAAACACAGCTTCTTCTTTTATGAGAAATGAAATAGCTTCCCATTACACTCCTATCCTACCTTCAAGTTCTGCTTTTGAGAGGCACATTAGAAAAATTAGTTAGTGCATGAGGACGTTGGAGTTGTAGTTTCTTTTGATGTGAAAATACTGGGGTAAAACAGAGGGGTCAAGACATCAATGAATGACTGTGTATAATAACTATCTTTTGTTGAAATTCTGTTGATGCAATGGGTCAGTATTCCTGGAAATTTATCCAACTCACAGGTTTTCTTCTTTAGCTCAATAGTCAATTTCTGCTGTACTTGTTCATTGATGGTGGAACATTGGCATGATTCCTTCCCAGCAGACCCTGTAGATAAACAGAAGGGAACTTGCATATTAATGGCCCAGTCACAGGAGAGACCATGCTGAGTCCCCCAACAAAGCATGAGGAAAGGGGAAATCTACAGACACTTTGAAGCACTGAAAGAGTAAGAAAGCTTTTTTCAAGATGGACCTATTAGCTACTCTGCTGCCTCCAACCATGATTGCTAGACATATGCAGGTCAATTCTGTAGTCCATTGTGCTTAGGAACACCATGACTTAATCATGTATGTTCAAGAAAAATGAGTCTGAGATCTTGATACATGTCCAGGGGAGTATCCCTCTCTCTCTTCTTGTCACAATATGTCAATGACATGTAAAATGCATTCATCCTCAGAAGATGAAGTCCAATACTCTATCTTCAGAGTTGAAAGTTTAACTATGTGGCTCCTATTGGATATCTTTCTCATTCAGAGTTAAATTAAAGAACTCATGGCAAACCAACAGCATGCTTGTCAATTCCTGGCTGTCTGCCAAACATTCATCAGATATTCTTGACTCTTGGCCCCTTCTTTAAGAATCCAGATGTTTCAGACCATAAATCTTGCTCCTAGAAGGCCTGAACCAAGTACAGCTTCTCCAGGAAGCTCCCCAGCACTGGTTCAGGGCTTACTGTCTTTACTTTACACCAGATTATTTCTTTTGCACTTTTATAACAAGAAAGAAGTCCTAATTTCATTTTTGTCTCTCTCTCATCTCTCCATGCACTGTTTTCCCTGTAAATAACTTGATTATCCTGAAAAACATGTCTGTGTGTAAACCAATAAGCACAAACTAAATACCACAAGGGCAGCTTCTGTTTCCATAACACTATTGACATCACAGAGAATACCATGGAATTTCAGGCATACAATAATGTATCCAGAGGAGTGTCCCCTTCAACAGCACATAACTACACATTAACTAGTTATTCTCCAAATCAACAAGCCAAGTTCCCCTTTCTAGTACCTTTGCCTGAGACACAAGGGAAGACTTTCAAATACTCTCCCTTCTAAAACGGAGATATGACTGATTTATGGAATTCCTTCCCACCTTCATGTACAGATATTGAAGCCTAAGTTTTCAAACAAAGCCCAGATATTGTTCTTCCCCACCTTATGTTGCACGATGAAAATGACAAAGAAGAAAGGAAGTTGAGAACTTAGGTCAGGATGAATGTCATTTATGCATCGATACTACACAGTTAATCCCTCTAAGAGGACATCTTCTGGAGCTAAATGATCATTTTCTTCAATTTCCTCATCCATTGCTCCTCCTAACTAATGGTGAAGAGTTGGGATTTTGCCTTCATTGTAGAGCAGGTACATAGATAAATACAAGTAAGCAAAGTCTTGGGAAAGATCCACAGAGTAGTACACTTCGGGTGGGAAAGTAAAAAATAAGGAGTGATTGTGTAAATTCAGATAAAAACTTTGCTCAGAGCCTCAAAAATAACATGTTTTAGCCATGGGGCTGTTTATGATGTGAGAAACAGTTCACAGGTCAGGCTGCAGGTGCATTGGTTAACATATGTGCTATTTGAGCCTCAAAAACAGTCAGAGAAAGCATGGTGGGTAAACCTTGGAATGAGCAATTAAGAAGTCACGCTGTACTATGGAGAGGTATCATGTGGAGGAAAGACAGACAGAGACAAAGACAGACAGACGGACACACACACACACACACACACCCCAAAACAAAGCATTATTCATGGGGACAAAGATGTTGTAGATCACTGATAAGGAGCTTCAACCAGTGAAGAAGTCAAATTCTTCTGTTGTGTGCCAAATGTGACCATGTCTATACTCCTGAAAGAGTGTCACTACTACATTTCTCGATAACATCCATTAGAAACATACAGACAGTGAATGATAAAGTAAGGGTAGAGTCTAGCTATTATTAAACTCCACATGTTTATTAAAGCCCCATATTACCTCTGTCATGATGCTGTCAGTCCCACAAAAGAGAAGCCAGCCCATGTTCAGCTTGCCATGCATTTCTTGGATCTCTGAAAATTTACTTTCCATACATTCTTATTGGGCCCTAGGCTTGTTGGGAGTTGTTGAATATTCACAGTTGTTTAAGTTCTAGTCTAATAGAGTTGAATGTCAACTCTATTTTTAATTGAGGTTCTCCAGAGGACACCAAGTTCAGATCACGCTGGGGTTTATGAGATAAAGAAGTGCATAAATTGGCATGAAATATGTGATCATTAGTAAAGACTGTTGTAGGAAAGAGGAAAAAATATGACAGAGAGGCACACACACACAGAGAGAGAATGAAAGAATATGTATTATGTACATGAAGCCAGAAAAAAATTTGTGAATCTAGTAGAGAAGGTATGAAGGACTGCCTGTAAATCCCAGTAACTAAAAAAGAACCTTGGAGCCCGTTTTGATATTGAGGATTCATAGAGCTTTGCCTTTACTATTGTGAGACTCTCGATTTCAATGAGCAAATCCTTAGCCTGAAAAACGTAGTTATGGTGGCCCAGAAAAAAAAAAACAAAACAAAACAAAAAACAAACAAACAAAAAAAACCAAGGAATTGTCCCCTCTGTTTCTCATTACTCTGATCTCCCATGTTCCAAGAGGCTGAATGGTCTTCCACATACCCTCAGATGCAGCACACAAGGAACAGCACCTATCTTCAACAGTATTTCATCTGAGCCTATCCTTGGCTTGTGGATGGTACTCAAGAAGTGAACTGACAGGTTACACTTTTCCTAGCTGGGTTTCAAAGTTCAGACATGAGAATCCCACTCTGTGATTTTCAACACTTCCATGTATCCATTGGGATGGCAGTGTCACAATGGCTGCAACTGTGTTGTCATGCCTTTCACATGCTTCATGTGACTGAATTGAAAGTCTCTCAGCTTATTTACAGATCCACAGGATGCAGCTTGTCTTCAAAGACCACATATCTGACCACAGAAGACAAGGAAACAATGTCACAGTTCACAGTTATGATGTTGACATGACAGGGTATTTTCTCCAAGTTTTGTTTTGAAATGGATTCTTTTTTTTTCTTTATTAACTTGAGTATTTCTTATTTACATTTCAATTGTTATTCCCTTTCCCAGGTTCCTGGCCAACATCCCCCTAACCCCACTCCCTAATCCCTAACCCTATTGTATATGGGTGTTCCCATCCCCATCCTTTCCTCATTACCGCCCTCCCCCCAACAATCACTAGGTGTTCAGTGTTAGTAGGACCAAGGGCTTGCCCTTCCACTGGTGCTCCTACTATGCTTTTCATTGCTTCCTATGAGGTTGGAACCCAGGATCAGTCCATGTATAATCTTTAGGTAGTGGCTTAGTCCCTGGAACATCTGGTTGCTTGGCATTGTTGTTCATATGGGGGCTCAAGCCCCTTCAGGCTTTTCCAGTCCTTTCTCCGATTCCTTCAACGGGGGTCCCGTTCTCAGGACAGTGGTTTGCTGCTGGCATTCGCCTATGTATTTGATGTATTCTGGCTGTGTCTCTCAGGAGAGATCTACATCCTGTTCCTGTCAGCCTGCATTTCTTTGTCAAGTGTATTCTTTTATTGCAGAGTATGCTACTCTTTCTAGAAGGCCACGTTTTGGGAGAACATTTGGATTATGCCCCATCCACACTATATAAATTTTTAACAAAGACTTATTTCAGTGATAAGATTTCTGTAAACTTTCATACAAACTAACCATTTAAGGAGACAAACAAACACACATACACACAAAGGATACACAGATACACGCACACACACACACACACACACACACACACAAACACACATACACACAGTATGCAGGGATAATAGGGATGTTCATGTGGAAAAAAAAGTTAGGACAGTGGATCCACAATATAAAATGTGAAGGGTTGCACTAAAATCTAACACCCCAGGATGGGGGATGGGAAACAATTATGAGGTGTGCTTTTCCCACAATTTGGACACATGAACAATGAAGTATGAGACATCAGAACTGCATGGTCAAACAAAGACCAGAAACATACACAGTCAATTGAATGCAAATAGAGCTCATCTCGCTGATGGCTAATGGAAGAGTTCAGGTATTTCCTATACCTCTCCTGCATAGCATTTCATTGCAGTCCAATGCTAGAACACCAAAGGATACTCAAGAACATATAAAGAGATGAAAGCATAATGCAAGCATTTCCAGATATCAGTTGAGCTGGGAGTTCTGATTTCCTATGTCTCCCTTAGCTATGCTTCAGGAAATGAAGGATACAGCCTCCTCAGGCATATTCACATCTGCACAGGGTGTACTTTGGCTTCAGAACATCTTTGGCTGCAGTTACAGAAGGCAGGATGAAAACTACAAACTCCATAAGCATATAGTTGATGTGCAGATGCCCAGGATCACTGCTAAGTCTCTCTAGAGCTACGAGTGTAGAAAAACATGCCTTGTAGGAATAGAACATGGCTGTTCAGTTCCCCCAATTACTGTTCAGGACACGTACAGAAATCAGTAAGAAGCCAATCCCTTTTCTATTTCACTAATTGATATTTCTTCAATGTATTAGATAACTGCCTGCCAAAGACATAGTCATTAGAACAAAACAGCAGGAAACAGATTGGGAAAAGGTCTACACCAATCCTACATCTGACAGAGGGCTTTTACCTAATACATAAAAAGAACTCAAGAAATTACACTTAAGAGAAACAAATAACACTATTAAAATTTTGGTAAAAAACTAAACAAGGATTTCTCAACTGAGTAATATCATATATCTGAGAAGCATCTAAAGAAATGTTCATCAATTTTACTCATCAAGAAAATCTAAATGAAAAAAAAAACCCTGAGATTCCAACTCACACATGTAAGAATGGCTGAAATAAAAACTCAGGAGACAACAGATGTTATAAGGATGTCAAGAAAGAGGAATGCTCCTTCCTTGTTGGTGGGATTACAAACTGGTTCAACAACTCTGGAAATCAGTTTGGAGATTCCTCATAAAATTGGAAATGGCACTACCTGAGGACCCAGATAGATCTCTCCTTGGCATATAACCAAAAGATGTTCCTACATACAAAAAAGGCACATCCTCAACTATGGTCATAGCTGCCTTATTTATAATACCCAAAGGCTAGAAGGAACCCTAATGGCATTTATTAGAGTAATGGATACAGAAAATATGGTACATGTACACAATGGTGTACTACTAGGGTATCAAAACCAATGATCTACAAAAGTCATAGACAAATGGATTGAAATAGAAAATATCACACTGAATGAGGTGACCCAATCACAGAAAAACATACATGGTATGAAATCACCAAAAGTGAATATTGGCATAGAGTCTCAAGTTACCCAAGATTCAGTCCACAGACAACTGGAAGCTCAAGAAAAGAACACACAAAATGTGCATGCTTCACTCCTTTTTAAAAGGTGGAACAATACTATCTATGAATTTAGAGCAGAGACTGATGGAATCCCATTCAGAGCATGCCGTAATTGTGGCAGTAATATATATACATCACTCACCAAAATAGATAAGATTGATGAAGCTAAGAAGTGCATGCTGCCAGGAACGTATATAGATCTTCCATGTGAGAAACAGTTAGAGCACATCAAATACAGAAGTGCAATCTAGTGGCAAATCAGTGAACTGAAAAAGGTCAGTAAGGGGGGGTTCTAGAAGAAGACGGGGACCAGTTAGGGATCTTATGGGCAGGGAATTTGGATAGGAAGTAAGATTTGAAATGTAATATATAAATATCTAATAAAAAAGGAATAAAATTTGCTTAAAAATTAAAAAAATGAAAGAAATAAAAGAAAAAAAACTGCCAGGAAATCACAGCTATTGACTCAGAAATCTAAAGGTCGTTGTCAGGGAATGGTAGTCGGAGTAATACTAGTGGAAAGATGGAGATAATGAAGTCTCCACGAGAATCACTTCTCTCTCCCAGATATCAGTGTCAGACATAAACTGCACTATAGGAATCCAAAGCATAGAGGAGTTTATTCTGAGGGGAGGACACAATACTTGTCTTTCCATTCTTCCTTAGGTCCTTTTTCTTCTTGACAAAAAGAATTAAGGCTTTGAGCTCTCAGGAAAACAACTGTGCCCTGCCGAACACTTGGCTTTTGGAATAAAGAAATTAATGATATAAACCCTCTGACATCCAGGATCCAAAAGAACAGGGAGGTCCAGATATTTCTGAGAGGCTCCAAGCTCCTTATTCCCATAAGTGTATGGGGCAGATCAAGGCTATCTCTTCATAGGTCCCACTCAATCCCTACAAAGGTATCTTTGAGCTATCCCAAGTATCACATATTTCTTCCTTTTTTGTTGTATCAAGACAGAAGGCCAGTTTCCTTCTCCCCATCACTGATGTCTTCATCCTCTTTATTCTTCCTCCCAAATGGCTGTTTACTTTGAAATAGAGGCCAATTAGTATACCCAAAGGTACTTCAGGAATATCTGAGAGTCAGTTGCAGCCACAACAACACTTGTGACATCACAGAAGAAGCTAAGGGCCTCCAGGTTACAAGAGATAATTGAGGGAGGGCCTAATGGTGATGTCACTGAGACCTGCCAAGGCCTAATAGCTAAACAGTTTTCCTGATTTGAGGGTGCCCTTTCCAGGAGTGTCTGCTGTGACAGAGTGGAAACCTTTATGTACTCTATCTCTCTAAAGCTACAGGAATCTCTTTGCTTCATTAGTGGTTACATGCTCTGAATGGAGAAAGGTAGTCAGGGTTTGGCCTGTGTATAAAAAATTTAGGAATATTGTGTGGAGGAGATTCTTCTAGATAATAATTAATTCCCACGTTCATTTCTGTGACATATAGTTCAATTTTCAATGTTTTCTCTGTTCCCCAAAGGCCAGTATTCTCTCGAGAGATATTTAATTGAATGAATATTGTATTTCACTTATTGTACATTCCTTGATAGGGGATTTTATAAATATTCCTTAATATGTACTCAAAAATTCTGTTTTACAATTCCATTTTTTGCAATGTTTTTGACAACAAATGGGGCCTAGCTATAGAGTGAATGTAACAGTGTAAATATTGTGTACCTACTTCAAATGATAAACTCTCAAATCCTTATTTTATCCAAAAGAGTTTGGTGCATATATATATATATATATATATATATATATATATATATATATATACATATGTGTGTGTGTGTGTGTGTGTGTGTGTGTTTGTGTGTGCCATATGTCCAGCAGACTCTGAATGGCCATTCCTCAGTCTCCTAAAAACAATGCCTCCCTACTCCTCTTATGGATATTTTATTTACCCTTTTGAGGAAGGAGTGAAACATCTGCATCTTGGTCTTCCTTCTTGAGTTCCGTGTCGTCTGTGCATTGTATCATAGGTAATTAGAGCATTTGGACTGATATCCAATTATCAATGAGTGCATACTTTGTGTGTTTTTCTGTGATTGGGTAACCCCACTCAGGATGATATTTTCTAGGTCCATCCATTTGCCTATGAATTTCATGCACTCATTGTTTTTGATAGCTGAGTTGTAGTACTTTGTGTAAATATATGTCATTTTCGGTATCCATTCCTCTGGTGAAGGACATTTGGGTTCTTTCCAGCTTCTGGATATTATGAATAAGGTTGCTATGTGTCCTTGTTGTATGTTGGAGCATCATTTGGGTATATGCCCAGGGATGGTATAGCTGGTTACTTCAGCAAGTGCAATGACCAGTTTTTAGGAAACTCAGGACTGATTTTCAGAGAGGTTGTACCAGTTTGCAATCCCAACAACAATGGAGAAGTGTTACTTTTTGTACACATCCTTGCCAGCATATGCTGTCACCTGACTTTTTGATGTTAGCCATTCTGACTGATGTGAGGTGGAATCTCAGGGTTGTTTTGATTTTCATTTCACTGATGACTAAGTATGTTATACATAACACAAAGTGTTCCAAGAAATTACATTACCCTAACTGGTGGTCTAGATATAGCCGGGTGCCAATTGATCCATTTCTATCTCCTTCTTCAAAGTTCAAGTCCAAGTACATCAAGAAATCCACACAAAATCAGATATGCAGAAGTCAATAGAAGGGACAGTATCAGAAAGTACCTAGAACACATTTGCACGGGAGAAAAATTTCAGAACACCAAAGATTCAGACATTAAGAGCATCTGTCAATATACAAAATCCCAGCATTCTGAAAACTTTCTTTAAAGCCAAGTACACTGCCAATAGGAAACAGCAACCTACATATTTGGTAAAGAGTTTTAACAAACCTATATCTGAGAGAGTGCCAAAATAAAAAATATAGAAAGAACTCAGAAAGGTAAACTCCCAGACAACCAAACAACCCAATTTTTAAACTGGATTAGAGAGCTAACCAAGAATTCTCAACTGAGGTATCTCAATAGGTGAAAAACATATCGAGAAATGTTTAACATCCTTAGTTCACAAAAAGGCAAATCAAAATGAACATAAGAGTCTTCGTTAAACCAATCAGAATGGATAAGACAAAAAACTAATGCAGTAGCAGAGTGGGCTAGGATGTAGAAAAAGTGGAACACTCCTCCACTGCTGGTATGATTAGTAGCTGTATAGCCACTTTGGATATCAGTGTGGAGGTTCAGAGAAAGTTGCAAATAGCATTACCTGAAGACCCAGCTTTACCACTCACTTCAACACATATACTCAAACTTGATCCCCACATAACAAGGACATGTGGTTGAAGATATTCACAGCAGCCTTACTTATAATATTCGAATGCTGAAAACAATCATGATATACCTCATCTCCTCTCAGGAAGAAATACAGAAAGAGTGCTATATTTAAACAATGGAACATTAGTCAGGTATTAAATATGAGGACACCAAGAACTTTGTAGACAAAGGATTGAACAGGAAAATAATGAAGTAACAGAAATCGAAAAGGACATGACATGGGATGCACTTAGTGACAAGTAGATATTATCCCTGCCAACAGAATACCCACTATACAAATCTTTTATAACATGAAGGGTAACATGTTAGAAGGCCAAATTGCGGATGTTTACACCCACTTAGAAGGGAGAACAAAATAATCATGGAAGGCAGAGGAGTAGAAGAACCTAGCTAGAGGTAGAAAATGATGGACAAAGTGATGGGAGTTGCAACAATTAAAGAGACAAGAGAGAAATTCAGAGGAAATGTGGAGTAAATAACAATAAGCGTCAGTGGTGGGTGGTGAACTTGGGTATCCCCAGGAAAATCCCAGATGCCAGGGATGCAAGTGTCTCCCAGAATCTTACTGTGATGGTGGTAGTTTAAATACCGAGCAGCAAAAAAGATAGAACAACTAGAGACTGCCTCCTGTAGCTAGACATGCCGCCCAGTGAAGGGATGGTGCTGCCCACACAGCTCACAAGTTTTACCTATAAATCTCCAATCTAAAAAAAATGTAAGTACAAAAATGGAGCAGAGATGAAGAAAGGCAATCCAGAGACCACCTGTGTTTGCAGATAAAACCCTAATATGTCTGCCCTCTGAGGGGCTCTTGCATGACCTGACTGTAATAGATGAAGAAACACCTAAGCATTTGACAGCACCTGACAGCCACAAAAGAAGAGTTAGGAGAATGCCTTAAGGATCTGGAGGGAATTGGAACCCCATATGAAGAACAACAGTATCCATTAGGTTTACCCTTCAGAGGTTCAGGAAATTTTCCACCTCATAGAGTATGCTTTGGCCAGTCCAAGACTTCTGCTACATAGATAGCAGAGCATATGGGGAAGAAAACTGCCTCATCTGCCAAATTGGGAAGGGAGGCAATTGGTCCTGTGGAGACTTCATATCCCAGAGAAGGGAGATGTTAGAGGGCAAAAGTGGAAGTGGGCATGTTGATGGGGGAGCACCATATTAGAAAATGAGAATCAGAATAGATCAGGGGATTCAAGAAAGAAATACCAGTTTGGGAAATAACATTTAAAATGTAAACAAATAAATAGATTATTTTACACATATAATGCATATAACATAATACATTTATGTTTACAACAGAGATATTCACATCTGTCTCCTTAAGGACTATATATTTCATTATCTGTATTATAGATTTATTGAAAGCCGAAATCCATATTTTTTGTGAGTTTCTAATTATTGAAATTCATATAGATACACCCAATCAATGTTTTATCTCCTATCCTTATAGCTATAAATCTTTAGTTACCTCAACAAAAAACAATGTATTTTTTATTTCTGTTGTATTAGGTTTCCATTCCAAGCCTCAAATGTCTCCCAATTTAACTCTACATCTCTACATTCCCTCCATTTTCATCCTCTCCCCTCTTTCTTCATATTTGACATTCCTGTTCCTGACATTGTTCCTCTGCAATCCATAAGTACATTTGTACGTCCCAAAGTGAGGACAGTCTGGACCATGTCCCTTGACTTTTACACTAAACTAATAATACTGATACAATGTGGAGAATTAACATTCAGATTAAAGTGAAATGTATCCCTTTTTTTTTTTTGATCTGGATTATCTCATCAATGATGACTTTCACAAGATACATATATTGTCCTGAAAATTACAAGCTTTCCTTTTCCAATCAGTAAAAGCACCACTTTTTCTTTATGCATTCTTTTGTTAAGGAACAACTTGAATATTTCCAAATATTCAAGGGGCTCTATACTAGGATTAATCAACATTTGGATATATTTTCCTCGAGTTATATCTTTAGGCGCATACATTTCTGTGTTCCTGAAGAAACATCATACTGATTTCCAAAGTTACTGTAGAAGTTTGCATTCCCACCAGGAGAATAGGAATGTTCCACTCTCTCCATAACACAGTAAACATAAGTTGACTCATGTGTTATAAACTGAATTTTCTGAAACGGAGGAAAAAAATCTCAGAATAATTTTGATTTACATTTCAGTAATGTAGAAGGAGGATAAATATTTCACTTTCGATTTTTAGTCACTTGAGTTTCTTCACTTTTGAATATTTTGTTTAGGTATGTAGCCAGATTTAATTATGTTTCCTTGATATATTGTGTTTTTCTAATATGATTAATAGAAGCCCATTGTTGAGCATGTACACGGAAATAACGCTTACTATTTTTGAAAATAGCCACTTTAAACTTATTAAAATAAATTATATAATCCACTCATTCAACTAACAGAATTGGCATATCTGTTGTAAACAACCAAAATCATAAGGTCGCTTCATGAAATATCCCTGTGTAATAGAATATTTTCTATATAAATAATATTGAGGAATACAGTTTATACATTTTACTCTGAGAATTTCCACCAATGATTTTGATAATTTTTCCATTTATTTTACCCACATCACTCTATTTCTTTGAATCCTACCTGTGTATATCTTCTACATTAAAGTACTTCTTAATACCTCTATGATAAACCCGTACAAATAATTTTTTAACCCTCCAACAGAAGACACTAACTGTCCATGGTATGTCAGGTAGGTAGAGCAGTTTTCAGGCCTTATCACTGCATTCTTCCCTGTTGACTGGCTTGAAGCTGTGCAGGAAACCACAGCTGCTATATGACATGAAGGCAACACTTCTTGTATCCAGAAAACACGCTTTATGTCTGATCCAACCCACAATTTGGGGACATACAATCTCTTTGCTCCTTGTTTCATAAGATAGAGGAGAATGGGCCGAAAGAAGAATGGCTTCTGGACCTGTGAAACGTCAACTTCAAAAAGTTCATAAGAAAAGGAAAGAGTATATTTTGCAATGCCATTTGTGGATTCTACCTTCTTGACCTATGTGCACAGAATCCATGATAAATTCCACCTAACTTCATACTGTAGGAGTCACCAAAAGTGTGTGTATATATATGCCACCAAAACTAGATAAGCTAGATGAAGCTGAGAAGTGGATTCTACCAGGAACCTGATGTAGATACATCCTGAGAGACTCAGCTAGAGCATGTCAAATACGTAAGTGAATGCTAGTTTCAAACCAGTGAACTGAAAACCGACCTCTTGTTGGTAGATTTTGAGAAAGGATTTCAAGAGTTGAAGGGGCTTTCAACAACATAAGAACAACATTGCAATGAACCAGAATTGGTACTAGACCAATATTCAAAGACTTTACATGGACAGACAAATTGCTCCAATGGATATGTGGCAGAGGATAGCCTTGACGGACCCCAATCGAAGGAGAAGCCCTTGATCAAACCTAGGATTGTTTTCTAGTTCAAGGGATTGTCAAGCGGCAGAAAGTGTGTTTAAAGTAGGGGTAGTGATTAGGTAGGGTTCTTATAGGAAGGAAAATTAGAAAGAAAATAATATTTTACATGTAAATATAGAAACATCCAGTTTAAAAAAAACACTAACATTTGCTTAAAAATAAATAAAGGAAAGATATAAAAGATAAGAAAACAGTCAACAAATCACACCTATTGACTTGGAAATCTAATGTGGTATTCAGAGTAATACTAGTGGGAAGACAGAGATGATGAAGTCTAAACTAGAAAAACTTCTCTCTTCCAAATATCAGAGTCAGATACAAACTGCACTATTGGAATCCATAGCATGGAGGAGTATCCTCTGAGCTAGGGACACAATACTTGTCTTTCCCTTATTCCGTGGGACCTTTTTCTTTTGGACAAAAAGAATAAAGGACATGAGCTCGCAGGAAAACAACTGTGCCCTTCCCAACACTTGGCATTTGGAATAAAGAAATGAAAGTTATAAACTCTCTGACTTACAGGAACCATAAGAACAAGGAAGTACAGATGCTTCTGAGAGGCTCTCAGCTCCTGATTCCCATATGGGAAAAGCTCTGATCAAGGCTATCTCTTAAGTTACTCCACTTAACACATATGAAGTACTCACTTAGCATTCCCAAGGACCACGTATTTCTCCTTTAATTATATTCCAAGGCAGAGGGCCAGGTTCCTTCTCCCCATCCTTGTTGGGCACTATGGGAGTAGAAACCCTTTGTCGTCCCTAGGTTTGTCGCGAAGTTCAAGAGAATATCAATTGGCTGAAAAGGGGGTTAGAGAAGAAAGGGAAGGGAACGGGTTTGGACCTTATGGGGAGGGATCTGGGAAAGGAAATAATATTTTAAATTTAAATATAGAAACACCCAGTTAAAAAACAATAAAAATTGCTAAAGAGTAAAAAAAATGAAAAATATAAAAGAAAACTGACAACGAATCACATCTATTGACTCGGAAATATAAAGTGGTATTCAGAGCAATACTAGTGGAAAGACTGACATGATGAAGCCTCAAACAGAAGCGCTTCTTTCTCCCAGATATCAGTGTCAGACACAAATGGCAGCATAGGTATCCAAAGCATGGTGGAGTTTACTCTGAACTGAGGACAAAATACGTGTCCATCCCTTGTTCCTTAGGACACATTCTTTTTGACAAAAAAAAATAAAGGCTATGAGCTCTCAGGAAAACAACTGTGCCCTTCCCAATACTTGTCTTATGAAATAAAGAAATGAATGATATAAACTCTCTGACTTCCAAGAACCATAATAACAGAGAAGTCCAGATGTTTTTGAGAGGCTCCAGCTTCTGTTACCCATATATGGAAGGCTCACCTCAAGGCTATCTCTTCAGCACTCAATCTGAACCAAGGACTCACTTAGCTTTCCCAAGGACTATGTATTTGTTCCTTTTTTTATTCCAAAAAAGAAGGCCAGCTTCCTTCTCCCCTTCTCTGATCTCTTCATCCTCTTTGTTTTCACTCCCAAATGGCTATTTACTCTGAATTAGAGTTCAATTAGTAAACACTAGAGGTACTGAATGGATATCTGAGAGGGAGTTGCAGTCATGACAACACATTTGACATCACAGAAGCTAGGGCTTTCCCGGGTACAATAGATGTTTCAGGGAGGGCCTAATGATTATGTCATTGAGACGTGACATGGTTTACCTGTTAAACAGCTTTCCTCTCATTGATCAGATTTGAGGGTGCCCTTTCCAGGTATGTCTCCTGTGAAACAGTGGAATCCTTTAGATACTCCATCTCTCTAAACCTAAAGAATTCTCTTTGCTTTATTAGCGGTTACATGCTCTGGATGAAGAAAGTTAATCATGAACTGAAAATGGACTTCTTGTTTGTAAATGTTGAATGAGAATTACAAGAGCTGAATGGGGCTTTACTCCCCATAAGAACAATGCAAAAGAAGGAAACCATTCTGGTACTAAATCAATATTAAAAGACTGCACATGGACAGACCAATGGCTCCAACTGCATATGTATCCGAAGATGGCCTTAGTGGGCACCAATGGAAGAAGAGGCCCTTGGTCCTCCCTAGGTTTGATTCCCACTTCAACGGACTGTCAAGAGGCAATAATGGGGGTTATAGAAAAATGGGAGGTGGACAGGTTAGTGTTCTTATGGACAGGAAGCTGGGAAAGGAAATTATATTTGAAATGTAAATATAGAAGTATCCATTAAAAAGCAATAAAAATTGCTAAAAAAATAAAAAAAACAAATGATAGAAGTAAAAAAGAAAAGAAAACTGTCAATGAATCATATATATTGACACAGAAGTCTAAAGGGTACCTGTCAGGGAAAGGCAATCAGAGTAATAATAATGGAAAGACTGAGATGATGATGTCTCAACTAGATGTACATCTCTGTCCCATATTTCAGTGTCAGAAACAAAGTGCACTATAGGAATCCAAAGCAAGGAGGGGTTTACACTGACCTAAGGATACAATACTTGTCATCCCTCCTTTTTTTGGACATTTTTCTCTTGGGTAAAAAGAAGGAAATCCATTAGCTCTCAGAAAAACGACTGTACACTTCCGAAGAGGTGGCTTTTGGAATAAAGAAATTAGTGATAAATAATCTCTGACTTCGACTAACCATACCAAGCAAGGAATGCTACTGATAAACATCCCTCCTGAAACCCTCATGTGGAAGGCTCAGATCATGGCTATGTGTTCAGTGAACCCTCACAAACCCTAAATAGTACTCACTGTGTTTTCCCATGTACCACATATTTCTCCGTTTTTTAAACTAAAACAGAAGGCCAACTTCCTTCCAGAGATGGGGATCTCTGATATATATATATCCTCTTTGTTCTCCCTCCCAAAAAGTTGTTTACACTGAAATAAAGGCCAATTAATAAAACTTAGAGGTACTGAGGAATATCTGAGAGGCAGTTGCAGTCACAGTAACACTTGTGACATCACAGAAGAAACTAGGGCTCTCCAGGATACAAAAGATTTTTCAGGGATGGCCTAATGATGATGTCATTGAGAACTGCCATGGCCTACCTGCTAAAGAGCTTTCTTTATATTTTCACCAGATTCTAGGGTGCCCTTTCCAGGAGTGTCTCCTTTGACACAGTGGAAACATTGATGTAGAACCTTTCTCTAAAGCTAGAGAGTTCCCTTTGCTTTATTAGTGGTTATGTGCTCTGAATGGAGAAAGTTATTCAGGATCTTGGCATGTGTAGAAAATATCTAGGAACATGGGATGTAGGAGGTTCTTCTGGATAATAATTATTCACAGGTCCATTCATATGACAAATAGTTCAATTTCCTAAGTTCTATCTGTTTCCCAAAGGCCCTTGTTTCCCTACAGATATTTAATTGAGTGGATTTTGTATTTCATTTTCTAATTGTTCATTCCTTGATACAGGATTTTATAGATATTCCTGAATGTGTACTCAAAAATTCCGATTTCCAATTCTAGTTTTTTGCCATGATTTTCGCAATAAAGCTGGCCAAGCTAAAGAGTGAATTTGTAATAGTGTAAATATCGTGTACCTACTTCAAATGATAAACACCAAATTTTTATTTTATGCAAAAATTATCAGACATCAGTAAAGCAAATTACATCATGGACTATAGAATGTGGTTCTGTAGTCCCATTAGATATCATTTCTGCAATATCTACCTTCCTGTGTTCCAAGGGTGAGACTTCAGGCTTTTGGATGTTTTAGGATGATTCTTTCTTCAGGCCAAACAAAGATACAGGATGATGGGAAGGGAGAGGGATGACTTGAGGTCCAGTAAAAGCTCAACTTCAATAGGCGCATAAGAACAGGAGGGAGTATATTTGGTATTGTCATTTGTGGATTCTCCCTTCTTGACCTAGGAGCTCAGAATCCATATTAAAATTTCACCTAATTTCACAGATGTAGAAGCCACCAAATATATATATATATATATATATATATATATATATATATATATATATATATATATATAGAGAGAGAGAGAGAGAGAGAGAGAGACAGAGACAGAGACAGAGACAGAGACAGTGACAGAGACAGAGATAGAAAGATAACTAGGTAGATAGATAGATAGATACGATTAAGATTAATGAAACTTAGAAGTGCATGCTGCCAGGGACAGGTTATAGATCTTTCCTGAGAGACACAGCTAGAGCATGTCAATTACACAAGTGAATGACAGTGACAAAGCAGAGAATTGTAAATGGACCTCTTGTTGGTAAATTTTGAGAAAGGATTTCTAGAGCTGAAGATGCTTTCAAATGCATCAGAACAACAATGCCAATGAACAAGTACTTTCTGGTACTATACCGATATTCAAAGGCTGTACATGGACAGACCTATGGCTCCAACTGCATATGTAGCAGAGGATAGCATTGTTGGACACCAAAGGAATGAGGGGCCCTTGGTCCTCCCTAGGTTTGACTCCCAGTTCAAGGTAATGTCAAGGGGCAGTAAGGGGGGTTTAAATGTAAAGGAAGGGAAATGTGCAGGTCTCTTATGGAGAGGACCTGGGAAAGGATATAAGATTTAAAATGTAGATATAGAAATATCCAAAAAGTATTAAGTTAGCTTAAAAATTAAAAAAAAATAGGTTGTGGATTTAGCTCAGTGTTAGACTGCTTGCCTAGCAAACACAAGGCTCTGGGTTCGGTTCCCAGCTCCGAAAAAGAAAAAAACAAAAAAACAAAAACAAAAAACAAACAAAGAAAAAGTAATGAAAGAAATATAAGTAAATAAAACTGCAAGGTAATCAACATATTGTTTCAGAAATCTAGAGGGACACTGTCCGGGAATGGTAGTCAGCATAACAGTAGAGGAAAGAAGGAGATGATGAAGTCTGGTTGATCAAGGACCTCCACATCAAACCAGATTCACTCAAAATAATAGAAGAAACACTAGAGAAGCATCTTGAACACACGGGCACTGAAAAAAGATTTCCTGAACAAAACACCAATGGCTTATGCGCTAAGATCAAGAATCGACAAATGGGATATCATAAAACTGCAAAGCTTCTGTAAGGCAAAGGACACTGTGGTCAGGACAATACGGCAACCAACAGATTGGGAAAAGATCTTTACCAATCCTACAACAGATTGAGGGCTTATATCCAAAATATATAAAGAAATCAAGAAGTTAGACTGCAGGGAGACAAACGACCCTATTAAAAAATGTGTTTCAGAGCTACGCAAAGAATTCACAGCTGAGGAATGCCGAATGGCTGAGAAACACCTAAAGAAATGTTCAACATCTTTAGTCATAAGGGAAATGCAAATCAAAACAACCCTGAGATTTCACCTCACACGAGTGAGAATGGCTATGATCACAAACTCAGGTGACAGCAGATGCTGGCGAGGATGTGGAGAGAGAGGAACACTCCTCCATTGTTGGTGGGATTGCAGACTGGTAAAACCATTCTGGAAATCAGTCTGGAGGTTCCTCAGAAAATTGGACATAGAACTGCCTGAGGATCCAGCTATACCTCTCTTGGGTATATACCCAAAAGATGCCCCAACATATAAAAAAGACACGTGCTCCATTATGTTCATCACAGCCTTATTTATAATAGCCACAACCTGGAAAGAATCCAGATGCCCTTCAACAGAGGAATAGATACAGAAAATGTGGTACATCTACATAATGGAATATTACTCAGCTATCAAAAACAATGACTTTATGAAATTCACAGGCAAATGGTTGGAACTGGAAAATATCATCCTGAGTGAGGTAACCCAATCACAGAAAAACACACATGGTATGCCCTCATTGATAAGTGGCTATTATCCCAAATGCTTGAATTACCCTAGATGCCTAGAACAAATGAAACTCAAGTTGGGTATCAAAATGTGAATGCTTCACTCCTTCTTTAAAAGGGGAACAAGAATACCCTTGGCAGGGAATAGAGAGGCAAAGATTAAAACAGACACAGAAGGAACACCCATTCAGAGCCAGCTCCACATGTGGCCCATACATATACAGCCATCCAATTAGACAAGATGGATGAAGCAAAGAAGTGCAGGACGACAGGAGCCGGATGTCGATCGCTCCTGAGAGACACAGCAAGAATACAGCAAACTCAGAGGCGAATGCTCTCAACATACCACTGACTTGAGAATAGGAACCCTGTTGAAGGAATCAGAGAAAGAACTGGAAGAACTTGAAGGGACTCGAGACCCCTTATGAACAACAATGCCAAGCAACCAGAGCTTCCAGGGACTAAGCCCCTAGCTAAAGATTATACATGGACTGACTCGGGACTCTGACATCATAGGTAACAATGAATATCCTAGTAAGAGCACCAGTGGAAGGGGAAGCCCTGGGTCCTGCTAAGACTGAACCCCCAGTGAACTAGAATGTTGGGGGGAGGGCGTCAATGGGGGGAGGATGGGGAGGGGAACACCGATAAGGAAGGTTAGGGGGGAGGGGGATGTTTGCGCGGAAACCGGGAAAGGGAATAACACTCGAAATGTATATAAGAAATAATCAAGTTAATAAGAAAAAAAGAAGTACAGAATGTGTATGCTGCTGAAAGAAGTTAATACATAAATAAATGAAAATTTATCATGCAAAAAAAAAGAAGCATTTCTCTCTCCCAGATATCAGTGTCAGAGAGAAACTGCACTATAGGAATCCAGAGAATGGAGGAGATTACTCTGACCTGAGTATACAATACTTGTCTTTCCCTTCCTTCTTAGGACTTTTTCCTTCTGGGGGGAAAAATAAAAGCCATGAGCTCTCAGGAGAAAAAAACAAACAAACAAACAAAAAAACTGTACCCGTCCCAACACCTGGCTTTTGGAATAAGGAAATTAATGATAAAAAAATCTCTGACTGCCAGGCACCATAACAAGCAAGGAAAACCAGATACTACTGAGAGGCTCCCACTTCCTGAATCCCATATGTGGAAGGCTCTGATCAAGGCTTTGTGTTCAGTGAACCCTCACAACCCCTACACAACACTCACTGTGATTTCCCATGTACCACATATTTCTTCATTTTTTAAAACTAAAACAGAAGGCCAACTATCTTCTACTCATTTCTGTTATGTACATCCTCTTTGTCATCCCTACCAAATGGCTGCTTGCACTGAAATAGAGGCCATTTAGTAATCGCTAGAGGTGCTGCAGGAATATATGTGATGCAGTTCCTTGTGACATCAAAAAAGCTAGGGCTCTCCAGGGTACAAGAAATTTTTCAGGGAGGGCCAAATGATATAGTCACTGAGAACTACCATGGCCTACATGCTTTCCTTACATTGACCAAATTCAAGAGTGCCTTCTCCAAGAGAGTCTCCTGTGACACAGTGGTAACTTTTATGTACTACATCTCTCTACAGCTGGAAACTTCTCTTTGCTTCATCAGTGGTTACAGGCTCTGAATGGAAAAAGTCATTTAGGTCTTGTATTGGGTAGAAAAGATCTAGGAACATGGGTTGTAGAGATTTTTCTGGATAATAACTCTATTCCCGGGTCCATTCCTGTGACAAACAGTTCAATTTCCTAGGTTTTCCCTCTTTCCCAAAGGCCATTTTTTTTCTCTACAGACGTTTAATTGAGTGAATTTTGTATTTCATTTTCTAATTGTTCATTCCTTGATAGGTGACTTTATAGATATTCCTTAATGTGTACTCAGACATTCTGTTTACCAATTCTAGGTTTTTTTGCAATGATTTTGGCAACAAAAGTGGCCAAGTTTTAAAGTGAATTTACAAGTGTAAATATTGTGTACCTACGTAAAATGATAAACTACCAATTTTTTATTTTATGCAAATGCATAACTGCCTGAGTAAATCAAAGGAGAGCATGGACTATCGAATGTGGTTCTGTAGTCCCATTAGATATCATTTCTGTAATATCTACCTTCCTGTGTTCCAAGGGTGAGATGTCAGGGTTCTGAACCTTTTAAAATGATTCTTTCTTCAGGCCAAAGATAAGATACAGGAGGATTGGCAGGCAGGGAAGAAGTTGAGGTCCACTGAAACCTCAACTTTAATAGGCTCATAAGAACAGCAGCAAGTCTATTTGGCATTGCCGATTGTGGATTCTACATTCTTGACATAGATGCTTAGAATCCATGTTATAATTCCACCTAATCTCATAGCTGTAGAACCACCAAAAAAAATATATATATACATATATATACATATATATATTCAGTATATATATATATATATTCAGCCACCAAAACTAGATAAGATTGATGAACCTAAGAAGCACATTCTGTCAGGAAACAGATATAGATCTTTCCTAAAGGACACACCTAGTGTATGTCAAATACAGAAGTGAATGTGTTGTTGCAAAAATATAAAAATAAAAAAAAACTAGACTTTAACTCCGCTAACTCTGGCACCATACTTTCCCAAATCTCTGCTTGATATCTTTGTAGAGTACACCCCCACTCCTTGGCTGCCCAGTATCTATTACTGCCACACATGTTCTTACAGTTAAAACCTCAGATAAAAGAACATTCAACACAACAATCTTTGACCCAATTGATAAAATATAATAGCCCACTTAAGCATACAAAGCCTGGTACCATCCATACCTTAGGAACATTAATAACAACCAGTAAATACACAGAGCAGAATCTTAATTTCACTTGCCATGGCTTCTCACCCTCTCGTCTTCCTGTCTCTCCTTTTTCCTCTAGTCTCTTCTACTGCTTTCAAACTTCTTTCCTGCCCATCCTTCTTTTTCCTCCAAGGATAGGCCTCCTTCTATCCTGTACGTGCCCCTCACCTGTACTACACAAATATAATGGGAAAGGGTTTCTGGGGACGTCACATGAGTTCTGAGTAAAGGACAAGTGCTGTCCTTGGAGCAGTGGATTAGCATCAAAATACAGATAACTTCAGTGTAAACAACATTTCCCCCATTTTTGTCCAGGGAAATAGCCTTTTCATTTATATATCAATTGAGTAAGATTATTACTGTTCTACAATTTATAAACCCTATGATAAACTCAACATCCTGTCCATCACTATATCAGATAGACAGAATATTTAGTTCTTCATTCCAGCTTCAGAAAGGCTTAAAATCTACATTATGTCTTGGATAGCTTGTATACTATCTGATAACTATCCAATAAAATTTGTATTTTCAGAGTTATACAGCCTGATAAGCAATGAGACTATAATTAGTCTCCAACCCCGTCAGAAATCTGAGAATGACCAACTATCTATACACATAGGAATTGAGAGGTTGTAGAGACAAATCTCTACAAGCACAGTCCCCTGTTAGCAACATGTGAGCGTAAGTCTTCAGCCTTCTAACCCAAGACCAACCTACAGCCTCTTGAATGCAGACTTGAAAGGCCTGATTATCCTGTATTGGCAGGGTTTATCAGTGAAATCCTCTGCTCATTTGTCCTTTTCTGGATAGTATAAATCTGCAGATGAAACAGGCATTTTTTCCAGTGACTGCCTAGCCACAAATATTTCCTCACCTGGAGGTATAGATGTTCAAATTCTTCATTAAATCTGCCAAAGGGGAACAGTTAGGAGCAACTAAAGATAAATAATAACTTTAAATCTCAAATTTTGTGGATTTCTGATGTTTTTGAAAACCATCGATCTATCTAAGACAATCTGGACTGTTGTCTTTATATCATAATATTGTATTGAAAGTACTCTTACAAAGTCAGAGCCATGACTTTGCTATTTGAATCTTAACTCACAGGTGTAATCAACTCAGAGGTTTGTAATGACAACAATATTAGGACTGGCTCTTGTACTTTTAAATTTTTTTTTTGTCAAATAAATTCTATACCCAAACAAAGATAAGATCAAGATTAGTTACCAAATGCGATTCTGACTGTATAACTCAATCTATCTTATTCCTCCCTGCTAAATTTCAACCAATTTTGAATTCTTTATAAAAATAACTTTAGAATAACCACTTCAAGCCCCACCCAACAAATACCAGGAATTGAGATGACGACTCCTCCCTAACGTCTTCAGGGTGTACATGGGTGTTGAGATATCCTTAGGGTAGGAGGTAGGGAGAATGAAAGAAATGTGATAGCCGATATGTCCTGACTGGACCCAGCTGAAAGTCATTGAGACCAGGATTCCAAGTAGGTTCACTTTGCAAAATACAACTCTCAAGACAAAGGTTTAGAATCAATATATCTTTTTGTTTGATTCTCCTGAATATATTTTTTCAGGCAGTCTACCGCTCTCAAATCTGATCAGTATGACTTTGTGAGGTTTCCAGAACCTAATCACAATTTTTAAAAACACAAGGACAAAATCTCTCTCCCAAAATACTCTGTTCCATAGTCTGAAACCAGAAAAGCTTGTATCTTGCACTCTCTCCCAGAATAATAATAAAAGCATAAAACTCAAAGTCACACCCATCATGAAGATTAAACAATTTTTAAAAAAGGAATTTATGTAAACAATGAGCCTGATATCACTCTGTACTCGGTGATATCAGGAAATTAACCCAAAGTTCCCGTGGAGCCCATGTTAAGAGAATTTGAGCATCCTATTGTAGTAAATATCAAAAGTAACCACAAACCGTTCCTAGATATATATTGGGGTAATTCATAAAACTAACCAAATACCTTTTATCAATTCTAATGTCAATAAACAGCTCATCAAACGAGGACTTTTTCCCAAAATATCTCAATCTGTTAAACTCTCTATCTGAAGCCACAGATGTTTCTTTATCCTTAGAACTTCTACAATATATGTCTAAATTCACTCTCCATGGTGTTACAGACATTTCATCACAACTCTCTACTTGGTAGTGACTAATTTTTCCCTAAGTTCTGGAAGTAGATGAAAATCCCCACCTGATTCAGGTAATCTCTCTACTCTCTTCTTTCTCAAAACACACTTAAACACTTGTTAATAATTCCTGAAAAAAAAAAGACATATTTTATGTAACTGGGATTCCCCCCCAAAATTTCCGTGGAGCCCATGTTAAAAAGAATATGAGTGTCCTGAAAGACTTTCTAAACAATTTCTTTAAAAAGCAGCTTTAATTTCTTAATTCTTTGAGCTGCCACTACTTATCACACAGCAGGGGACTGACAGCATGTCAGCCTAGGCTGCTTTCCAATTTCTTTGTTTGATTTCCAGCCCTTAAGTTATCACGTGACTTAATATGGCACCGGTGTCCTCTTACTTAAAAAAATAAAAAGGTTCTCTCAACTTTATGATTACTAGTGGATTCTTGCCCATCACCTTGGTTCACCATCTGTTGTTGTATAAAGAAAAAAGAAAAAAGAAAACATGTCTTTTACCTTGCTATCACTAGCACCATAGTGTCCCAATATATCCGGTAGATATTTTGGTGAAAACACATCCCTACTCCCTGTCAGCCCAGTTTCCCTTGCGGCCACACACTTTCCTATATTCAATCCCTCACATAGAAAAACACACAACACAATAATCTTGACCCATTTGATAAGATATAATTGCCCACTTAAATATAAAAAGCTCTTTACCATCCATCCCTTAGGAACACTAATATCAACCTGTAAATACACAGACCAAATCATAACCTAACCTGCCATGGCTTCTCACCCTCTCCTCTTCCTATCTCTCCTTTTTCCTCTAGTCTCCTCCTCTTCCTTCAAACATCTCTCTCACAGATCCTTCCTTCTCCTTTAATGACAGGTTTCTTTCTATCCTGTACCTGACCCTCACCTGTAATTTACAAATACAATGGGAGGTTGTTCTGGTAAAGTCACCTGAGTTCTGAGTATATGAGTAGGCAGCTGTCCTTAGGGCAGTGGAATTAGCATCAAAATACAGGTAAATTCAGGGCAAACCACAACAAGTAGCTTTGATATCCTAGAGAAATCATTCACGACATGTAAAATTGCAAATGTGATCATGTTCTAGTTTCTTCTCGTGCTTGATGCTGAAAAAAATGACACCCAATACTGTATGAGAATAAATATTGCATAGTACACATAAAGAAAACATATTACTCTCAAGGCCAACGTAACTTCATATGTGAGCAATTTGTTATAGAGTAACAAAGAGTAAGCAAAGTAGTTTGCTCAGTTGGTTTCCTTTTACTGTAGGCAGCAATTTAAATTTACAGAAAAAATGGTTAACTATCATATTATTTATCTTGAAAAGTACTCTAATAAGAATCTTTTAAAAAGCACAAATCTAAACATCTGTGTAAAAAAATGTCATATCTACTTTAAATGATCAGAATGCACACCTGTGATTGTCAATCCTTATTAAATCCTATCAGGAAGCTGAGGGTACAACTGGTGCAGAAATCAGTCCTCAACGTCCAGCCTCTGTGATACTCACACCAATAGCCAGTGCCGACATTGTTCTTGATCCCTGACCTTAAAAAGTCCCAGCCTTTCCAAACTTCAAATTGTACCCTTATTGATTTTTTTTACATCAGAGCCAGTAGTTAAAACATGTTAGCCAGCTTAACGAACAATTTTATTTTTCCAAATGCTTTTTAAGTGTGGTGTCCATCGCTCATTATTCTACATTTCCTTTGGTGATGGTGGAAGCATTGGTCTTCCACAGAGGAAACTCCTAAAAGACCTCGACCACTATAATTGCAAATGCCAATGATGTTGCTCCCTGAGTGGTGGGAAGCTCCATGAGGATTTTTATGTACTTCTTAGAATAAGAGAGATATGAGGGGAACAACCGAGTGAAACGGTGCATGAAGTTCTCAGTATACTTCGTCCTTGGGCTATGACTGACCAAGGTGTAATAAGACTGTGCTAAAGAGTGGGCAATACCCCAGGATTTCTAAAATGCTGTGTCATTCCTCCTTCACAGCACTTGGCAATATTCCATGTCAGAACCAAATTTCAACCATGCTTTTACCCTGTATAGAATTTCAAATACTATACTGAATAGGGCGGACCTATCTTGTCTTTCACTTTAATGGAATTCCTTTAAGTTTCTTTAAATTTAGCTTGAAGGGGTTGGGGATTTAGCTCAGTGGTAGAGCCTTTGCCTAGCAAACGCAAGGCCCTGGGTTCGGTCCTCAGCTCCAGAAAAAAAAAAGCAAAATAAATTTAGCTTGATGTTCATTACCGGCTAGCTGTCCATTGCTTATTATGTTTCTCCATAGGACTGGTCTCCCTTATCACACTCATGCTTTTAGCATGAAGCGGGGTTGGAATTGCTTTTTCAGCATCTAATGAGATTATCATGTGATTTTTTTCTTTCAGTTTCATTATATAGTGGATTATGTTGATGGATTTTCAGAAGTTGAACCATTCCAACCTCCCACTAGAAATTAAAAATTACACAGCACCAAATACGGAAGGGATCACATACTCACCTGCATACTCTATTCATCAGAGGAAAAATCCACCAAAATGGCTTCTCAGTTCTGAATGTCTATATCCCAAAGACAAAAGTAGAAACATTAATGAAAGAAATATTGCTGAAGCTTAAATATCATATCGAACCTCACATATTAATAGTGGGAAACATCAATGTCCCATCTCACCAAGGGCAGGTCATTGAGACAGAAACTAAAAAAGAAAACAATAAGAATAGAAGAGGTGGGGTTGGGGATTTATCTCAGTGGTAGAGTGCTTGCCTAGGAAGCGCAAGGCCCTGGGTTTGGTCCCCAGCTCCAATAAAAAGAAAAGAAAAAAAAATAGAAGATGTAACTGACACAGGTTTCAATTAATCTGACCTCACTGATATCTACAGAATAATTCACATGAACACAAAAGTACACACTTTCTATTCAGTACCTCATGGAACCTTATCCTAAATTGTTCATTTTCTCCCTCGCGAAACAAGCCACAGCAGATACAGAAAGACTGCGTTAACCATTGGCTCTTCTCAGAATGCCATGGATTAAAACTGGACTTCATCAATAACAAAAAGTCTATAAACTTATGGAAATTCAATAGCTTGCAACTGAAGGACCACCAGTTCAGAGAAGACTTGAAAAAAAAAGTGTTCCTAGAATTAAATGGAAATGATGGCATTTTGTCTCCAAACTTAAACGACATAAGAAAAGCAGTACTAAGAGGAATGGCACATGCAGCACAGAGTGCTTTCATAAAGAAACCGGTGAGACCCCACACTAGCAACTTCCCAGCACACCTGAAAGTTCTAGAATAAAAAGAAGCAAATACATATTAAAGGAGGGGACAGAAAGAAATGATCAGACTCGAGGTGAGAGTGATCCATCAGAAACAAAGAGAATACAAATATTAACAAAAAGAAGAGCTGGCTCCTTGGGAAAATCAACCAGACAGACAAAGTCTTAAACAGATAATGTAATAGGAGGTAAGACAGCATCCAAATAACAAAATCAGAAATGAACAGGGAGCTGATCGATGGACACTGATGAAAGTCACAGAATCATTAGGTCTCAAAAACCTGCTGTCTGCAAAATTAGAATCTCTGAATTAAATGGATGATTGTGTAGATGGATAACACTGACCACAGGTAAACTGAGGTAAGATAAACTATGTAAATTGCTCTAAAACTCCTAAAGAGACACAAACAGTAATTAAAAATATACCCACTGAAAGAGCCCCAGGGCCAGTCTGAGCACAGACTTCTTCCAGATTTTCAAAGAATTCTCAACATACTCCAAAACACAGAAACAGAAGGAAAATCACCAAACTGATTACATGACACCAAAGTCGCCCTGACACCGAAATCACAAAACGACTCATCAAAGAAAGAATTTCAGACGAATTTCCCTTACGAACATAGGTGGAAAAAATACTAGGTAAAATGCTTGAAAACAAAATCCTTGGACATATCAATCCGCCATCCAGGACCATCTAGTAGGCTTTCTCCTGAGGATGCAGGAGTGGATCAATCTATGAAAACCCATCAAAGTGATCCACCATATTAACAAATTGAAATGAAAAAAAAAATTCTGCCCTCAGCATTTCCCATTAACATGTGAACTCCACTTGGATTTATCTTTGTGGTAGTTGCATATCATGCAATATATATATATTTTTTAATAAATTAACATATTAAATTGTTATATCCTAGCATTATAATATATAACTAATATTAATATACTATATTAATTTAACATATCGTATTTATGAATTAAATTATTATGTTAATATGGTAAATATAATTAATATTAATATATTATGTTACTATATTAAATTAATATATACTGATCTAATAATATAACTGATATATTACAATAATATATAAAATTAATATATTAATTATTAATATATTTAATATGAATTATTAATACCCACTATTACACAATGGTGTGAAGGAGCAGAATTGAAGTCACAAGGACAAAATGTAAGACTCTCTCATTAGATGCTGAAAAAGCCTTTGACAGAATCCATCGTCCTTCCATATTTATGGTCTCAGGGAGACAAGGGATGTCAGGCATATACCTAATGCAATAACATACTAAAATGAATATAAAAAATATTACATAAAATGCAATATAGCAGGCCACAGTTAATATCAAAATAAGGGGGGGGAGCGAAAGGTAATTCGACTAAATTGGAGAACAAGAACAGACTGCTAATCTCGCAGCATCCTTTCAGTAAATTTCTAAAATTCCCAGCTAGAGCAGTAAGACAACCAAATGAGGTCGAGGGGATTATATCAGAAAAGGAGAACTCAGTGTATCGCCATTTACACATCATATACTAGTGAATATATGTGATCCCAAAGTTTTACCAGAAATGACCTACTTATGAAAAACACCTTCACCCAAGTGGACGGATGAAAAATTAAATGAAAATATTATATATATATATATATATATATATATTTAAATATATAAAATATAAAATATTAAATATAAAATAACTTTAACATAGCACATCAGTAACATGTATGGTGTGAACTCCAAGTTTCTGAAGATAGAAACTGAGCAAGGCAGGAGAAGACAGAAAGACCTCCAATGCTCATGGACAGGTAGGATTAAGAGAGTCAAAGAGGCCATCTTACTTTTGGGTGTAGATTCAAAGTTGCTATCTCACAGTCAGTTTTGACATGGTTGCCAAGGTGCATGCAGGACAATAGGCAATTTGATGGTCACGTGTGGAGTCAAAGACGACATCATCTTGCTGTTTGGGTGTGACATGGTTGCCCAATGGGCACATGTGACATCATTGGCTATGGAAGCAGGGTCAACCTGAAACATCTCTTGCTTTCTAGCATGCAGATGGTGTCACAATTTCTAAATCACATCAGTCACAGAAAATAACCAGGGTAAAAATCTCTGACAGAGGGATGGCATCCATTACTGGAGAAGGAATTGGCTTTGATGTCCGTAAGAACAAACTCCTCATGCTACGTCCATTCAGTCAACCCAAGCATCATGGGATGAGGAGATCTAGATTTAGAGACTGAATGTTTAATGTTTCCCTGGGAAATTTTAGCCTGCTAGCGACGGTTCACTGTTATCAGGAAATATTTGAAGTGGAATCATGTGCAGCTATGATAAATAAGGACATTGTGAAACTGCAGTCAACTAGATGGAACAAGTTGAGAAACCTGAAACTCCTCTGGGTGAGATCATTGAAGACCTCGATAAAAAGGAACACTGTGCCTGGATCACTGAAGACACAGATGTCCATAGAAAATACAAGAGACATGACTGAGGAAGAATCAGCTGTGTCTACTGGATTATGGAGCAATGGTTAGAGCCCCTACAAGGGGAGATCTCTATTAACAGAAAATTTGATTCAGAAATACTGTTGAGAAAAGCTTATTATAATTTCAGAACCCAATGAGCTCATAAAGAAAATACACAATCTGGTTATTATAATTATAATCTATAAATGTGTGCAGATCTAACGCTATCATAATGTATTCCCCAAACATAAAACCCCTTGCTACATGAGCTTTCTCCAGGCCATATGGATTGTTTCCAACATTACTTCCTCCTCTTTTTCTTCAGTCCTCTCCCTTCCCCTCTTATCCACCTCTGGCTCTCTACCTAACCCCACCATCAAACTTCCAGTATCAACTTTCCCCTGGCTCTCAGTAATAGGCTCTAGCATTAACTGACCGGTTTAAATGGGAAGAAGGTTCATATGCGATCCCCTGAGTCCATGATAGAGGGCTAGTCAGGGGGAAACCTCCTTTGAGGAAGCAGATAAATATCAGGATACGAATACCATTTGCTGGGGGAAGAGCAAATCTGTATAATGCTTTGCATATCTATCCAGTGGATTCTGAGAAAATGGGGAATATTCTTCCTAAAGACCCAGCTATACCACACCTGGTCTTATATCTGAAAAGACCTCTGCCATACCGCAAGGACATGTGCTCCATAATGTTCCTAACTGATTTCTTCATAATGAGTAGAAAATACAAATAACCGAGATGCCCCTCAACCAAAGACTGGCTGCAGAAAATGTGGTTCAATTACACTAGTGAATACTACGCAGCTAATAAAAATAAGGACATTGTGAAGATGCGGCCAAGTAGATGGAATGAGAAAGTATTGTCCTGAATAAGGTTACTGAGACCCAAAATAACATGTACATATTCACATAAAAGAGGGTATTAGCCATATAGTACAGAATTCACACACTACGATTTACAGACCATAGACGATAAACAAGTAGAAAGAACAAAGAAAAATGCTTGAATTTCACTCAGAAGGAGGAATAAACTAATGAGAGGAGGCAGATGGAAGGAAAGGATTGGGTGGCTGTGGGATGGGAAGGGAAATGGGGTTTGAGAATCATTTCTTGGGAGAGTCGGGCAAGAGGGACAGAGGGCCAAGAGAATAAACTGAAATCAGTGACTGTCCAGGGTGGGTGCTTTCTCTATGATTTGCCTGCAATCTGGAATGGGTGAGGCTACACTGGCGTCCATGAGGGTGACTTTACCTGAGACTCGTAACAGTGGGGATACAGATACTTAAATGGCCACTTTCTGTAGCCACAAAGGACCCAAGGTGGAAGGATAAGGACCCAAACCCACCCCCAAAATTTTGACCCAGAAATTGCCCCCTCTATAAGAAACACAGGGATAGAGAAGGAAGAGGAAATGAGGGAATGGCCAAAGGGTAAGTGACCGGATGTGATACTTATCCTATGGGCAAACGGTAAACACTGACATTATTCATGGTCCTTTCTTGTGTTTGCAGAAGGGAGGGTAGCGTTATTTTCCTCTGCAAGGCTTCACCGAGCAGCCGACTGACACAGAAGCAGAGGCGCACGGCCAAATATCGGATGGAGCTCACTGAGTCTCACTGAAGAGCTGAGGGAAGGACTGAGAGAGGCAGAGGAGCACAGTGGTCCTCACTTGGGTTCACTAAACCCGTCACCTGTCTGTGGATCCTGTTCTCCTACCCAGGCTGCGTTTTCAATAGCTTGTAGGAGACAATGAATCTAGTCCTGCAGAGGGGAGAGGGTGCACCCAGAGGGGACCTCCACTCTCTCAGAGAAGAAGGGGAGAAGACAGAAGGAGGGACTGTAAATGGTGGGGGCCTGGAGGAGTGTGGTGACAGGGTAGCATTCCGAATGTTACTTAGTGAATAGATACAACAATTCTGGCAAGGAGGGAGCCGGGGACATGACATCATGGGGACGGGGGTGTGAAATTATTGGGGTGGGGCATGACATCATCGGGTCTGGGATATCACATCATGGGGGCGAGATTTGACATCATGGGTGAGGCATAACATCATGAAGCTTAAGTGAAAATAGATGAAACTAGAAAAAAAAATCAGCCCGAGAGTGAACTGAGACCTAGAGACACAAACATGGCGGGCGTTTACCTATGCATGGTATCAGCTGTGAGACAAATCATATTCTATCTGCAATCTACGTATGCAGAGAGGACACAGGAATGGAGAAGGACGGTGAGGGGGTTTCAAAGCATCTACCTCTCTGAAAGGAAAAGTGGAACAGATTCTGTGGGTGAGTGAGGGCGACTGAGGACAGGAGCAGAGGGTCGGTGGGGAAGATGGAGGGATAGTACGGTGCAAAGAAAACCGGCCAGAATTAGGGGACATACGGGTTAATGCAGAAACTTGATGCACTGGTGAATTCATGGCATCTAGAGGGCGACCTTCCTGAGGATTTAATCTGATGGGGAATGCAGAGTCCAAACCTGCAACCCTTTGAAATCGAGCAAGCAAGACATCAGGGGTGGGGATGGGCATATTCAGTGGAGTCGGTTTCTGATGAGGTCAAATGGAGATCCCTGAACAACAGACCGAGGCTGGGAGAGAGATTAATGAAGCACAACCAAATGAGGCCTCCATCAATGTAAATGCACCCGAAAACCCCTTTCTGCTCTCCAAGGTTTGTGTAGCCCTTGTTCACCCTGAGTAAAATATATGCACACAGTGCATCCCCGAATACCTTCTAAAAGAGCTGTGACACTGAATTCCTTGGAGGAACCCCTAACTCACTTGTAGGCACACCAAGATTCTGCTGACCGACTGGTTCCTGGGTCCAATTCATCTTTTCACACCTGGTGTGCATGTGAACACTCTAAGAAGCAGACATCAGAGATGTATGTCTGTGTGTCTGTGTGTGTGTCTGTGTGTGTTTGTGCATATGTGAGTGTGTGTGCATGTGTGTGCATGTGTCGGTGTGTGTGTGTGTGTGTGTGTGTGTGTGTTAGTCGTGCATAAGCTTACCATCCTCACACAGACTGTCTGGATTTGTTTTCTTTTTGGAAGGTTGATGTATCTTGTCCTAAGAAAAGACCACTCCGGTTCTCAACTCTCTCTGTGAAGCGGTGACAGGGTGAGTGATTTTTGTGTGTGAAGTATTTTGCTTTCATGGATACAATATCCCTTGAAAAACAGGGCTTAACGTGTATTTTCCTTAGTCCTTTATCCCTCGAGGGCATTATTCCATTATTATTATTATTATTATTATTATTATTATTATTTTATTAATATTATTATTCCACGATTATTCCTTTATATTATTGTTTGTGTTGCTACGAGTGTGCTAAAGTTCATTGATGGCAGAAAGAAAGTTTTTGGTTCACGGAATCCCATTGGATGGCCATGTTTTATTCTTGGAACTGAAAGTTTTATTTACATGCTCACAAGAGCAAATACATGCAAGGGCAGAAAGTTTCTTGGTTTTCTACATGAGAGTGACACCCTCATGCAGTCCTCTGATCTACTTGAGAAACAAAGAATTTAGATGAGCAATGAAATGAATGGTGACCAAAGACCCACAATAGGGAGAAATACAGTTTTCACAATGTTTCAGGCTTTCGGGTTTGGTAGACATTACACAACTGTCTTTTCATTCGTAGCAGGAATAGTCAGAATTATTAAATAACAGAAGGCAGAAAATTTTAACAACATACTTATACTGGCTAATTTAAATTCCCGTATATGTCTCTGGAACATTGTATATTCTCTTTCAGGTTCTTCTTGAAATTATGAAGAAGTGAAAACCGATATGTGTTTATCTGTTCACATTCGTTTACTTATTAACTTGAGTATTTCTTATTTACATTTCGACTGTTATTCCCTTTCCCGGTTTCCAGACCTCTCTAACCCCTCTCCCTCTCCTTCTATATGGTGTTCCCCTTCCCATCCTTCCCCAATTACCGCCCTCCCCCCAAATATCACGTTCATTGGGGGTTCAGCCTTCGCAGGACCAAAGACTTCCCCTTCCACTGGTGCTCTTACTAGGATATTCATTGCTACCTATGAGGTTGGAGCCCAGGGTCAGCCTATGTATAGTCTTTGGGCAGTGGCTTAGTCCCTGGAAGCTCTGGTTGGTTGGCTTTGTTGTTCATATTGGGTCCAGAGCCCCTTACAGTACTTTCTCTGATTCGTTCAGTGGTTTGCTGCTGGCATTCGCCTCTGTATTTGCTGTATTCTGGCTGTGTCTCTCAGGAGAGATCTTCATCCAGCTCCTGTCTGCCTGCACTTCTTTGCTTCATCCATCTTATCTTGTTTGGTTGCTGTATATGTATGGGCCACAGGTGGGGCAGGCTCTGAATGGATGTTCCTTCTGCCTCTGTTCTAATCTTTGCCTCCCTATTCCCTGCCAAGCATTTTCTTGTTCCCCTTTTAAAGAAGGAGTGAAGCATTCACATTTTGGTCATCCTTCTTGAGTTTCATGTGTTCTATGCATTAAGGGTAATTTGAGCATTTGGGCTAATAGCCACTTATTAATTAGTGCATACCATGGGTGTTTTTCTGTGATTGGGTTACCTCACACAGGACGATATCTTCCAGATCCATCCATTGTCCTATGAATTTCCTACAGTCATTCTTTTTGATAGCTGAGTAATATTCCATTGTGTAGATGTACCACATTTTCTGCATCCATTCCTCTGTTGAAGGGCATTTGGGTTGTTTCCAGCTTCTGGCTATTATAAATAAGGAATTCTGCACTAAACACATCTGGACCCGGGCTCTTTTTGGTTGGGAGACCTTTAATGTCTGCTTCTATTTCCTTAGGAGTTACAGGGTTGTTTAACTGTTTTATCTGTTCCTGGTTTAACTGTGGCACCTAGTATCTCTCTACGAAATAGTCCATTTCCTGCAGATTTTTACGTTTTGTTGAATATAGGTTTTTGTAGTAGGATCTGATGGTTTTGTAAATTTCCTCTGATTTTGCAGTTATGTCACCCTTATAATTCCATTCTGACTTTGTTAATTTGGACACACTCTCTTTGTCCTCTCGTTAGTCTGGCCAAGGTTTTATCTATCTTTTTGATTTTTTAAAGAACCAACTTTTGGTTCTGTTGATTCCTTCTATGGTCCTCTTTGATTCTACTTAGTTGATTTCAGCTCTGAGTTTGATTATTTCTTATCTTTTACTGCTCATGGTGTATTTCCTCCTTTTTGTTCGAGACCTTTTAGGTGTGCTGTCAAGATACTGACATATGCTCTCTCCTGTTTTTTTTTTCCACAAGCACTCAGAGCTATGTGCTTTCCTCTTAGCTAACTTTCATTATGTCCCATAATGTTTAGGTATATTATACCTTCATTATCATTAAATTCTAAGAATTCTTTAATTTTTTTTCTTTCTCCTTGACCAGGTTATCATTGAGTAGAGCATTGTTTAACTTCCATGTATATGTGTGCATTCTTCCCTTATTTTCATTGAGGACCAGCTTTAGCCCGTGGTGGACTGATAGGATGCATGAGATTATTTCTATCTTTCTGTATCTGTTGGGGCCTGTTTTAGGACCAATTATATGGTCAATTTTGGAGAAAGTACCATGAGGTGGTGAGAAGAATGTATACCCTTTTGCTTTAGGATAGAATCTTCTATAATTATCTGTTAAGTCCATTTGTTTCATGACTTTTCTTAGTTTGTCTAAGTCTCTGTTTAATTTCTGTTTCCATGACCTGTCCCTTGATGATAGTGGGGTGTTGAAATATCCTACTGTTATTGTGTGATGTGCAATGTGTGCTTTGGGATTTAGTAAGGTTTCTTTTATGTTTGTAGATGCACTTTTTATATGGAGCATAGATATTTATGATTTAGAGTTCATCTTGATGAATTTTTCCTTTGATGAATATGAGGTGACCTTCCTTATCTTTTTAGATGACTTTTGGCTAAAGTCGATTTTATTTGACATTAGAAAGACTACTCCAGTTTGCTACTTCAGACCATTTGCTTGGAAAGTTGTTTTCCAGCCTTTCACTCTGAGGAAATATCTGTCTTTTTCTCTGAGCTTTGTTCCCTGTAGTGCAAAATGCTGGGTCCACATTCCATATCCAGTTTGTTAATCCGTATCGTTTTAGTGGGAAATTGAGTTCATTGATGTTCAGAGATATTTAGTACTAGTGATGGTTGCTTTCTTTTATCTTCATAATTTGAGGTTTTTTATGTTTGTATGCTTCTCTTCTCTGTTTTGTTGCGAAAAGGTAAATTCTCACTTTATCTATGGTTTTGCTTGACTCCTTATGTTGGGATTTGACATTTATTATCCTTTGTAGGACTGAATATGTAGAATGGTATTGTGTAAATTTAGTTTTGTCATGGAATATCTTGGTTTCTCCATCTATGTTAATTGAGAGTTTTTCGGGATACAGTAACCTGGGCTGGCTATTGTGTCCTCTTATAATCTGTTTGACATCTGTGCAGGATCTTCTGGCTTTCATAGTCTCTGGTGAGAATTCTGGTGTAATACTGATAGGTTTGCATTTATACGTTATTTAACATTTTCCCTTACTGCTTTTAATATTTTTCTTTGTTTTGTGCATTTCGTGTTTTGACTATTATGTGATGGGAGGATATCCTTTTCTGTTCCAATCTATGTGGAATTCTGTAGGCTTCTTGTATGTTCATGGGCATCTCTTTCTTTAGGTTGGGGAGTTTTCTTCTATGATTTTGTTGAAGATATTACTGTCCCTAGATGGTGGCAGTCCTCACTGTCTTCTATACTTGTTATCCTTAGGTTTGAGCCTCTCATTGTTTCCTGGATTTCCTGTATGTTTTGGGCTAGGAGCTTTCTCTGTTTTACATTATCTTTGACAGTTGTGTGGATGTTTTCTACTCCTGATATTCTGTCTTCTATCTCTAGAATCACCTATTGGTCTGTGACTCCTAGTCTCTTCCCTTCGTTTTCCATCTCCAGGGTTGTATTCCTTCGTGCTTTCTTTATTGATTCTATTTCCATTTTTAACTCCTGGATGATTTTTCTCATTTCCTTCTCCTGTTTTGCTGTTTTTCCAGTAGTTCTTTGAGGTATTTTTGTGTTTCCTCTTTAAGGGATTCTAGTTATTTACTTCTGTTGTCCTGTATTTTCTTAAAAGATTTATTTATGACCTTCTTAACATCTTTGATTATCATGATATTGTTAAAATGTCATATTAAATCAAGATCTTCCTCTTCTGGTGTGTTTGGATATCCAGTGTTTGTTTGGTGGGAGAATTGTGTTCTGATGAGCCCAAGTAGTCTTGATTTCTGTTGCTTACGTTCCTGTGCTTTCCTCTTGCCATCAGGTTGTCTCTGGAGTTAGCTTGTCTGACTCTTTCTGAGAGTGGCTTGACCGTCCTTTAGGTCTGTGTGTCAGGACTGCTATAGACCTGTTTTCCTGTTTTCTTTTACTCAGTTATGGGAACAGAGTATTCTGCTCTCAGGCATGTAGTTGCTCCTGTCCACTGGATTTCAGCTGTCCCTGTGGGTAGGAACCAGCAGGAACTGCACCTACTTCTCCTAGGTTCCTCTGTGTGGGGGTGGCACAGATGGCACAAGCTGTTTTCCTCTTGAATCAGGAATCTGGACAGAGAATAGTCTCCTCTGGTTTCCCAGGAGTGTCTGCTCCTCTGAAGTTATAGTTCACACACCCTCAGGATTTGTGTGCAGGGAGCAGTTTGTGCAGTTCAGTTCAGATCCAGGCACAGTCTGGAACATGGTGGTCCTGCAGCTTTACTCCTCCTATATTCCTCTTGGGCCAGAGATGTGGGCAATGGTGTATAAAAGTGTCATTCTCTCCTGCCCTGTAGTGTCACTATAGCCTACACTCCTGACTGATCAGCTCTCTCCCACAGCATTTAGGAGCAGGGAGTTCTGGGCCAGGATCAGCGAGGCTCTGGTGCCAACTAGAAACTGGAAGTGCCTGGTCGCAATGGAAATTCTGCCTTTGTGTGTCCTGAGTCCATCAGGCAGGACACTTGGAGGAGAAAAGTTGGTTCCACCTCTGGTCTCAGGCATGAAGTCGTTCCTTGGGCTGACTTTCAGGTCTCCATGAGGGCAGTAACCAGAAATGCCCTGCCCCTATTGCTCCTAGGTCAGTATGCACAATAGGCCCAGATGGAGCTAGGTGTTTTTTTTTTTATTGAGTCAAGAATGTGAGCAGAGTTCTCAGGGGTTTCTGTCCCTCTGCTGGTCTAAATCTTCCCCAGCCAGGTAATTGGAACAGGAGATTTGGGTATAGGATGTAGTTTTGACCAGTTCCGATCCAGTTGCAGTTTGGACACAGGGCTCCTGCAGCTTGATTGCTCTTATATTCATGTGTCTAGAGGCACTCTGCAGTTTCCTCTTGGGCTAGGGATGTGGAGCCTGGTGGGCAGAAGTGGCAGTCTCCCCTTCCCTGAGGTCTAGGTATTGCCCACACTTCTGGGTGATCAGCTCTCTGTCCCAAGAGTTTCTAAAGGTATTTCAAATGTTCATTCCCTATCCTACAGATCTCCAATCTTTCCAATTGTCCTCCAAAGTGTGTTGGACAAGACCCCTCTGGTCAAGGGGACATAAAACAGGCCCCAACAAACAAAGAGGGCTGCATAACTTCTCTTAAAGGTAATCTCAGTGATTTCTCATTTTCCACAAATGGATTAAATCCTGACCCCTTTCCACATGAGACTATAATAACTTCTCCAGGAGCCAAAGGAAAGCAGAGAGCTATGTCCACTCACAAAGATAGTCAAAGATGTCCCCGATCTCCACCAAAGTACCTTATGTAATCTGTTTCGGGTAAAATGAGTTTGAAAACTGATTCTGTCAACAAAGGGGATTTCAGAACTTCCCTATTAAACCAAGAGGACCTTTAATCTCCTCCACTATTAAAAATGGGCTTAAGTCATCACTTATGGTCCAAGGGGGACAAAATACAGTCACAAATCCCCAAGTGAACCTCATAACACACAAAACAGCCCAAGCAGAGAGAAAACTTTCTGCATGCACACCTTTAGATCAAGGACCATTTCCAGCTTCACAAGGGGCTCTTGAGAGTTCCAAACCACGCAAGATATGGTAGAAAATTTTGAGTCCACCCAAGGGGTGTGAAAAATGTGATCTAGCAACCTCATCACCTCCCCCAGTGCTTCCAATGTCCCTATACAATAGAAAATTATTCAAATATGCTCTACCACCCAAATGGACCCCCCTGACTTGCTATCAGGCTGAAAAGAGCCATATTTATCATAACACACAGTCAATGAGCCTTGCAAATTCCATATTGATACAATGTGCAATGAAGATAAAATATTCCCTACCTACTTAGGAGACTCTATGTTGTTCTGTCCAAAAGGAGAGGCTCCAAAATTTTCCACATATATATCATAGATGCTAGAATTTCCAAAAACTAAGCAGGATTCTATGAGTAGTACTCCATCTCATAAAGGGACCGTGGGACAAGAAACATCTACTAAAGGCATTCTACCCACAGTCACATCTTAGAAATGTCTTGTGGATGTGACACATGTACAAAAGATGTTCTTGGACATATTCCATCTGTAGAGAACATTATGGATCCAACCATATGTGAACCAGGAGTGACGGAACATGATATGCAAACACCAGTGTCTGTAGCATACTCAACATCTGAGGAAAGTGATTCCTTCGATTCAATTTGTGCAAAAGAATGCATATGACCTCCAAAAATTTCACAGGAGGCTATGGGAACTTCCTTATCTCCTCAAGATCAGCCATCTTCCCCAACTACAGAAGATGGTACACACTCTTCCAAATGTGCACAAAAGGTTGTCAGTCCTTCTTTATACCCACAAGCAGGCCCAAAGCATCTGTCAAATACCTCAAAGGCTCTGGATTTTACATAATCTTCTGAAGGGGCCTTGGAACCTGTTTTCCCTATCAAGCAGGCTAGGGAACGTGTCACTTCCATACGAAGGTCTGTTTCCTCTTCTCCAGCAGATGAAATTTTTCTTGGAACTTCCACAATTACACAACAATATCTAGAAACATCCTTATCTGCTAATATGGCTCTCTGACTTCTCACATATGTCCATGATGCTCTAGGAGAGGTCACATCTTCAGAGGTAGCTCTAATACCTTCCACCCATTCTGATGTCACAGTCAGGATTTCTACACATATACATGGTACATTAAGACCTTCCTCATCTGAGAAGGATGTCTTAGGATCTACTGCATCTTAACAGCATTCTTTACAACTATCCCCATCTACACAAGTAGATTTATATCACATGTGCACTCTGGGGAGAATTAGTGAACATTGTCCCTCTACCAATGTTGACCTCAGGCATCCAGTTTCTAGAAACACAGGGTTAAGATTTGATCCTTCTGATAGAGTCTTGAGAAATTTCTCCTCTAAGGGAGACAGTTTCAACATTCCCCCTTCTGCCAAAAGGGATTTTGTGGCATCTTCTGCTGCCAAAGAGACATCAAAAGCTACAACTACTCCTCAGGTGAGTACCACACCTTCTCCATCTGTCAAAAGGTTCGGGGCTGGGGATTTAGCTCAGTGGCAGAGCGCTTACCTAGGAAGCGCAAGGCCCTGGGTTCGGTCACCAGCTCCGAAAAAAAAAAAAAAAGAACCAAAAGGTTCTTGTAGTTTTCCAAAAATGACGAAGGGATTGTGGAAAGTTTCCAATCCTTACAAGGGCATGCTGGACATTCCATATTTTCCCAAGAAGCTCAAGTAACTCCTCCTTCTACCAAAAAGGTATGTTCATCATGTGCCCTAGGATTTCAGGTAATCTCTTCACCCCTCTCTAGGGCTCCAGAAAGTGTTCTTCATGCTCAAAGTGATTTGTCATTGTGCATATTAAACTTCAAAAATACAAAGCCTTTTTTATATTTCCAAAGTTCTGAGGGAAAGTCCACATCGATAAAAAATCATTTAGACATTGTGCCATTAGCCCAAGTATATCAGAAAAATCCCATGTCTTCTAAAGAATCTAAAAATAAATCTGGCTCTAGCACTCTTCCTGGGAAATATTTTCCATCAGCCATACAATCCCCAGGACAATCAAAATCTAAAAAGGGGTATCTAGAAACTTTACCATCTGCCCAAAGGTTTTTAGGATGTTCAGCAACTTCTCCATGAGCTTGGTTAACACATAGAACAAAAGAACTAAAGCCATCTGCCCAGGGTGTTTTTCCAAATACCACATATTTCTTCTTTTCTTTTATGCCAAGACAGAAGTCCAGCTTCCTTCTCCCCATCTCTGGTCTCTTAATCCTCTTTGTTCTCCCTCCCAGTTGGCTCTTTACTCTGACTTAGAGGCCAATTAGTAAACCATAGATATATGGAAGGAATATCTGAGGGGCAGTTGCTGTCAAGACAAAACGTGTGATGTCACAGAAGAAGCTACGGCTCTCCAGGATACAAGAGATTTTTCAAGGAGGCCCCAATGATGATGTTACTGAGAATTGCCATATCCTACCTGCTAAACAGCTTTCCTTACATTGACCAGATTTGAAGGTGCCATTTCCAGGAGTGTCTCCTGTGACACAGTAGAAACCTTTACACACTACACCTCTCTAAAGCTAGAGACTTCTCTCCACTTCACTAGTGATTACATGCTCTGAATGAAGAAAGTTAGTCAGGGGCTTGTCATGGGTAGAAAAGATCTAAGCACACGGAAGGGAGGAGATTCTTCTGGAGATTAATTTTATTCCCAGGTCCAATCCTGTGACATAAAGTTCAATTCCCTAGGTTTTCTGTTTCCAAGGTGCCAATATTTTCCCTACAGCCTTTAATTGAGTGAATATTGTGCTACATTTTCTGATTGTAAACATTGACAGGGGACATTATATATGTTCCTGCATGTGTACTCAAAATTTCATTTTTCCAATTGCTTTTTTTTTGCAATGAAATGGGTAACAAATGGTGCCCAGCTAGAATGAATATAAGAGTGGAAATATTGCGTACCTACTTCAAATGTTCAACACACAAATCCTCATTTTATCCATAAATTACGAGACATCATAAATCAAAGGACAACATCGACTATAGAATTCGGTTCTGTAGTTCTATTAGATATCAGTTCTCTAATATCTGCCTTCCTGTGATGCCAGAGAAAGACTTGAGGGTTTTGGATGTTTTACCATGATTCTTTATTCAGGCCAAAAATCACTTTCTGTGTGATGGGCAGTGAGAGTAATGGCTTGAGGTCCAGTGAAACCTAAACTTGTAAAGGTTATAAGAATAGGCGGGAGTCTATTTGGCATTGTCATTTGTGGATCCTATAATCTTGACCTACTTACGCAGAATCAATGTAAATATTCCATCAAAATTCATAGTTGTAGGAGCCACCAAAAGTGTGTGTGTGTGTGTGTATGTGTGTGTGTATGTGTATGTGAGAGAGAGAGAGAGAGAGAGAGAGAGAGAGAGAGAGAGAGAGAGAGATTGATATATCAGCCACCAAAATTAGATATGATTGTTGAAGCTAAGAAGAGCATGCTCCCAGGAACTGGATATAGATCTTAAATGAGAGACACAACTAGAGAATGTCAAATACAGAAGTGAATGCTAGTGACAAACCAGAGAGCTGGAAATGGACCTCCTGTTTCTAGATGTTGAGGACAGATTACAAGAGTTAAATGGGCTTTCAACCTCATACCAACAACAATTTCAACTAACCAGAGCTTTCTGGTACAAAACCATACTCAAAGACTGTGCCCCAACTGCATATGTGGCAGAGTATGGCGATGTTGGGCATCAATGGAAGGAGAAGCCCTTGGTTCTCCCTAGTTTTACTGCTAATTCAAGGGAATGTCCAGATACAGTAAGGGGGATTATAGAAGAATTGTGAGGGGAGCAGTAAGGAGTCTTATGGACAGTAAATTGGTAAAGGAAATAACATTTGAAATGTAATTATAGTAATATCCAATTAAAAAAAGCTATACAATTTGTGAAAAAATAAAAAAGGAAATAAATAAAATTGTCAGCTAACCAGACCTTTTGACTCAGAAATCTAAAGAGTCCCTGTCAGGGAATTGTACTAAGTATAATACTGGTGGAAAGACTGAGATGATGAAGTCCAAATTTGAAGCACTTCTCTTTCCTAGATATCAGTCTCAGACACAAACTGCACTATAGGAATCCAAATCATGGAGGAGTTTACACTGAGCTGAGGACACAATACTTGTCTTTCCCTTCTTCCTTAGGACCTTTCTCTTCTGGGAAAAAAAAGAATAAAAGTCATGAGCTCTCAGGAAAACAACTGGACCCTTTCCAACAACTGGCTATTGGAATAACAAAATTAATGATATATAAACTCTCTGACTTCCAGGAACCATAACAAGCAGGGAAGTCCAGATGCTACTCGGAGGCTCTCAGCTCCTGATTCCCATATGTTGAGGCACAGATAAATGCTATCTCTTCAGCATACCCACTCAACACCTAACCAGGACTCACTGAGCTTTCCAATGGACCAAGTACTTCTTCCTTTTTAATACAAACAGAAGGCCAGCTTCCTTCTCCCCATCTCTGTTCTCTTTACCCTCTTTTTTCTCCCTCCCAAATGGTTGTTTACTCTGAATTAGAGGCCAATTAGTAAACCATAGAGGTTCTGAATGAATATCTGAGAGGCAATTGCTGTCAGGACAACATTAGTAACATCACAGGAGAAGATAGGGCTCTCCAGGATACTAGAATTTTTCAGGCAGGTCCTAATGCTGATGTCACTGAGAACTGCCATGGCCTACCTGCTAAACAGCTTTCCTTACATTGACCAGTTTCGAGGTTGCCCTTCCCAGGAGTATCTCCTGTGACACATTGGAAAACTTTACATACTACATCCCTCTAAAGTTAAGTTCTTCTCTTTGTTTCATTAGTGGTTACATTTTCTGAATGGAGAGATTTAGTCAGGAGCTTGGCATGGGTAAAAATGGTCTAGGAACATGGAGTGGAGCAGATTCTTCTGGATAATAATTTTATTCCTGTGACACACTTCAATTTCCTAGGAGTTCTCTGTTTCTCAAAGGCAAGTACTTTCCTTACAGACCTTCAATTGAATGAATATTGTATTAAATTTTTTTCTACATTACTTGAGAGGGGACATTTTATATATATTCCTGAATGTGTACTCAAAAGTTCTGTATCCAATTCAATTTTTTGCAATGATCTTGGCAACAAAGCGGGCAGAGCTATAGAGTGAACATAAAAGTGTAAATATTGTGTATCTTCTTTACAACTCCCATATTCTTATTTTATCCAAAAATTACAAGACATCACTAAAGTAAAGGACAGAATGAAATATAGAATGTGTTTCTGTAGTCCCATTAGATATCAGTTCTCTAAGATCTACCTTCCGGTGTTCCCAGGAAGAGACTTGAGGATTTTGGATGTTTTACCATGCAAAACATAAATTCAGGAGGATGAGCAGGATGAGGAATGGCTTGAGGTCCAGTGAATCCTCAGCTTCATTAGGTTCATAAGAAATGGAGAGTCTACTTGATACCTTCGTTTGTGGATTCTACTTTCTTTAAATTGTTTCCCAAATCCATGTTAAAATTCCATCTAACCACGTAGCTGTAGGTTATATATATATATATATATATATATATATATATATATATATATATATATATATGTAGATATATATAGATATAGATATAGATATAGATAGGTATATCAGGCACCAAAACTTGATAAGATTGATGAAGCTTAGAATTGCATAATTAGAAAAAAACGGATATAGGTCTTTCCTGAGAGACACAGCTAGAGCATGACAAATAGAGATGTGAATGAGAGTGGAAAACCAGTGAACGGAAAACAGATCTCTTATTGGTAGATTTTGAGAAAGAATGACAAGAGTTGAAGGAGCTTTCAATCAGTTAAGAAAAACAATCCCAATGAACCACAATGTCATGGTACTATACGAATATTCAAAGATTGTATATGGAAAGATCTATGGCTCCAACTGCATATGTAGCAGAGAATGGCTTTGTTGGACACCAATTGAAGGATATTCCCTTGGTCTAAACTAGGTTTTATTACCAATTCAAGGGAATGTGAAAGGGCAGTAAGGGGGATTATAAAAGAAATGTAAATGGACCAGTTAGGGATCTTATGGGCAGGAAACTGGGAAAGGCAAAAGAGTTTGAAATGTAAATATGGAAAAATCAAATTAAAAAAGCAAAAAAAAATGCTAAAAAATAAAAAGAATAAATAAGTTAAAGATAAAAAACTGCCATCTAATCACACATATTGACTGAGAAATCTAAAGGGTAACTATCAGGCAATGGGAGTCAGAGTAATTCTAGGGGAAAGAGTGATATGGTGAACTAGAAACATGTCTCCCTCCCAAATACTAGTATCAGACACAAACGGCACTATAGGTATCCAAGTAATCGAGGAGTTTACTCTGAGCTGAGTACACAAGACTTGTCTTTCACTTCTTCCATCGGACCTTTTTCTTCTGGGCAAAAAAAAAATAAAAGCCATGAGCCCTAGGGAAAAGAACAGTGTTCTTCCCAACTCCTGACTTTTGGTATAAAGATATTAATGATATAATCTCTATGACTTCTAGGAACCACTGGAAGCAAGGAAGTCCAGATGCTGCTGACAGGCTCTGAGCTCCTGAACCCATCTGTGGAAGGCTCAGATCAATTATATCTCTTCAATGTAACTACTTAACTCCTACCAAGGACTCAGTGAAATTTCCCAGGGTTGACATATTTCTTCCTTTTTTTTTTATACCAAGACATAAGGCCATCTTCATACTCCCCATTTCTGAGCTTTTGATCCCCTTCATTCTCACACTCAAATTGATGTTTCCTATGAACTAGAGGCCAATTAGTAAACCCTATAGGTAATGAAGGAATATGTGAGAATTTACAGAGAGGACAACACTTTTGACATCACAGGAGAAGCTAGGGCTCTGCAGGATACAAGAGATTTTTCATGGAAGTCCTAATGATGATGTAACTGGGAACTGCCATGGCCTACCTCTAAACACTTTTCCTTACATTGACCAGTTTCAGAGTTCCGTTTCCAGGAGTGTATCCTGTGACACAGGGGAAACCTTTATGTACTCCATCTCTCTAAGGCTAGAGTCTTCTCTTTGGTTCACTACTGGTTACATGCTCTGAATGGAGAAAGATAGTCAGGGTCCTGGCATGGGTAGAAATGATCTAGGAACTTGGAGTGGTGGAGATTCTTCTGGATAATATTTTAATTCCCAGGTACATTCCTGTGACATACAGTTCAATTATCTATGATTTCTCTGTTTTGTAAAGGGCAGTATTTTCCGACCTGTCCTTTTCTGTAAATGAATATGGTATTTCACTTCCTTATTTTACATTCCTTGATAGGAGACTTTGTAATTATTCCTGAATGTGTACTCAAAAATTCTGCTTTCCAATTCCACTTCCTCCTATGATTTTGGCAACAAAGGGGGCCCACCAATAGATTGAGTATAAAAGTATAAATACTGTGTACCTTCTTCAAATGATAAACTCCAAAATCCTTATTTTATCCAAAGATTACCACACCTCAATAAGGCAGAGGACCACATGGAGTATACATTTCTGTTCCCTAGTCACATTTGATATCTGTACTATACTAACTACCTTCCTGTGTTCCCATGTCAATACTTGAACGTTTTAGATGTGTTACCATGATTTTTTCTTAAGGCCAAATGTAAGAAACAGGAGGATGGGCAGGGAGATGACAGGCTTGAACAGTGAGACCTCAACTTCAATAACTTCATAAGTACAGGAGGGAGTCAATATGACATTGTCATTCGTAAATTTTACATTCTTGACCTAGATGCACAAAATCTATGTTAATATTCCACCTAACCACCTTACCAAATAGCTGTGGAGGCACCAAAATTCATATGTGTGTAAATATATATGTATTTATATAATATATATAAATATATATATATATGTATATATATATATATATATATATATATAATCAGCAACCAAAACTTGATAAGTGTGGTGAAGCTAAGAAGTGCATTCTGCCAGGAAAAAGATATAGATATGTCCTGAGAGACACTGCTGGATCATGGCAATTAAGAAGTGAATGCTAGTGGAAAACCAGTGAACTGAAATGGACCTCTTGTTGGTAGAATCTATGACAGGATAACAAGAGCTGAAGGAGCTTTCAACCCCATAAGAACAACAATGCCAATGAACCAGAGCTTTCTGGTACTAAACCAATATTCAAAGACTGTACTTGGACAGACATATGCATCCACATGCATATGTAGCAGAGGATGTTGGGCACCTATGGAAATAGAAGGCCTTGGTCCTCCCTTGGTTTGACTGTCAGTTAAAGGAAATGTGAAGGGACAGTAAGGTGGTTTATAGAATAAGTGGAGAGGGACCAGTTAGGGATCTTATGGGAGGAAACTCTTAAAGTAAATAATATTTAAATGTAAAGATAGAAATTAATTTGTTTCAAAAACAAATATAATTTGAAAAAATAAAAAAATAATATAAGAAATAAATGAGAACTGCCAGCTAAGCACATGTATTGACTCAGAAATCTAATGGGTCGCTGTCAGGGAATGGTAATCAGAGACATAATAATGGGAAGACTGAGATGGAGAAGTCTCAATTAGAAGCACTTCTCTCTCCCAGATATCAGTGTCAGACACAAACTGCACAATAGGTAACTAAAGAATGGAGGAGTTTGCTCTGAGCTATGGACACAATATTTGTACTTATTTTCTTCTTTAGGACCTTTTTCTTCTGGTCAAAAAGAGTAAAGGCCATGTGCTGTCAGGAAAACAACTGTGCCCTTCCCATCACTTGGCTTTTGGAATAAAGAAATGGATGACATAAACTCTTGACTTCCAGGAACCAGAAGAACAGTGAAGTCCAGTTGCTTCTGAGAGGACCCCAGCTCCTGATTCCCATATGTAGAAGGCTCAGATCAATGCTATCTATTCAGCAATACCTCTCAACCTCTAACAAGGAGTCACTGAGCTTTGCCAAGCACACATATATCTATCTTTTTTAGACCAAGACAGAAAGGCAGCTTCCTTCTCCCCATTTCTGATCCCTTCATCCTCTTTGTTGTCACACCTAAATGGCTCTTAACTCTGAATTAAATGACAATTACTGAACGCTAGAGGTACTGAAGTAATACCTGAGAGGCAGATGCAGTCATGACAACACTTGTGACATCACAGACGAAGACAAAGTTCTGCAGGTTGCAAGAGATTTTTCAGGGAGGCCTAATGATGATGTCAATGAGAACCGCTATGGCCTACCTGCTAAACAGCTTTCCTTACATTGACCAGATTTTAGGGTGCCTTTTCCAGGAATGTCTCCTGTTTAATAGTGGAAACCTTTACATACTACATATTTCTAAAGCTATAGACTTCATTTTACTTCATTAGTGTTTACATGCTCTGAATGGACAAAGTTAGTCAGGGGCTTAGCATGAATAGAAAATATTTAAGAACATAGAGTTGAGGAGATTCTTGTAGATAATATTTTATTCCCAGGTTCATTCCTGTGACACACAGTTCAATATCCCAGGTTTTGTCTATTTTCCAAAGGCCAGTATTTTGTGTACAGACTTTAATTGAATGAATATTGTATTTCACTTTCTCATTGAACATCCCTTGATAAGAGACTTTAATAAAATTCCTCTATGTGTACTCAAAAATTCCATTTCCAATTACATTTTCAGCAAAGCAAAGGACAAAATAACTATAGAACTCAGTTCTCTAGTCCTATTTGGTATCAGTACTACATGATCTACCTTCCTGTGTTCCCATTGCTAGACTTGAGGGTCGTATGTTTTACCATGATTCTCTCTGAAGGCCAAACATAAGATAGCAGAGGATGGGCAGAAAGAAGAATGGCTTGAGGACCAGCGAAACATCAACGTCAATAGGTTCATAAGAACTGGAGGGAGTGTATTTGGCATTGTCATTTCTGAACTCTTCATTTTTGATCTAGTTGCTCAGAATCCATGTTACCATTCCACCTAACCACATAGCTGTAGTAGCGACCAAACGTATATATATATATATATATATATATATATATATATATATATATATATACACACACACACACATACATCAGGCACCAAAACTAGATAAGATTGTTGTAGCTAAAAAGTGCATTCTGCCAGCAACCGGATATAGGACTTTCCTGAATACACAGGTAGATCATATCAACTACAGAAGTGAATGCTAGTGGCAAACCAGTGAACTGAAACAGACCTCTTGTTGGCACATTTTGAGAAAGGATTACAAAAGCTGAAGGAGCTTTCAATCCCATTAGAACAACAATGTCAACGAACCAGAGCTTTCTGGTACTAAACCAATATTCAATGAATGTAGACGGACAGAGCTATGGCTCAAACTACATGTGGCAGAGGATGGCATTGTTCATCACGAATGGAAGCAGAAGCTATTGGTCCTCTCTAGGTTTTTCTCCCAGTACAAGGGGATGGGAAGACGCAGTCAGGGGGGTTAGAGAAGAAGGGGAAGGATACAGGTAGAAATCTTATGGGCAGGAAAATGGGGAGCGAAATAACATTAAATGTAAATATAGAAACATGAAGTTAAAAAAAGCAATAGAAATTGCTAAAACATAAGAAAAATTAATGAAATAAAAGAAGAGAAAACTGACAGCTAATCATACCTATTTACTCATAAAAGTAAAGTGGAAAAACTGAGATGATGAAGTCTCACCTAATAGCACTACTGCTTCCCAGACTGCACCATAGATATCCAAACATGGAGGAGTTTACTCTGAGCTAGGGACACAATACCTGTCTCTCCCTTTTTCCTTAGGATCCATTTTTCTTTTCAAAAAAGAGTAAAAAACATGAGCTCGTAGGAAAACAACAGTGCCGTACCCAACTCTTGGCTTTCGGAATAAAAAAAAATTAATGATATAAACTGTCTGATTTCCAGGAACCATAAGAACAGGGAAGTCCGGATGCTTCTAAGAGGCTCCCAGTTCCTGATTCCTGTAGTTGGGAGGTTCAGATCAAAGCTATCTCTTTAGCAATCCCACTAAATCCCTACCAAGTACTCACTGAGCTGTACCAAGGACCACGAATTTATTCCTTTTTTTTATACCAAGACAGAAGGCCAGGTTCCTAAGTTCTCCCCATATCTTATCTTTTCATCCTCTTTGTTCTCCTTCCCAAATGGCTGTTTTCTCTGAACTAGAGACCAATTATTAAACCCAAGAGGTATTGAAGGAATATATGAGAGGCAGTTGCTGCCACGACAACAATTGTGACATCACAGAGGAAGTTATGGTTCTCCAGGATACAAGAAATTTTTCAGGGAGGGCCTAATGATGATGTCACTGAGAACTGCCATGGCCTACCTCTAAACAGTTTTATTTACATTGACCAGTTTTCAGAGTGCCTTTTCCAGGAGTGTCTCCTGTGACACAGGGGAATCCTTTATGTACTCCATCTCTCTAAAGTAGAGACTTCTTTTTCCTTCATTAGTGGTTTCATGCTCTGAATGGAGAAAGTTAGTCAAGCACTTGGCATGGGTAGATAAGATCTAGGAACATGGGGTGGAGGAGTTTATTCTGGATAATAATTCTATTCCCAGGTCCATTCCTGTGACATACACTTCAATTTCCTAGGTTTCCTCTGTATTTCCCTACAGACCTTTAATTGGTTGAATATTGTATTTAATTTTTGTATTGTACTTTCCTTTATAGGAGACATATATATATATATATATATATATATATATATATATATATATATATATATATATATATATTCCTGAATGTGTACTCAAAAATTCTGTTTTGCAATTCCATTTTTTTGCAATTAATTAGCAACAAAGCATGACGGCTATAGAGTGAATATAAGAGTGTAAATATTGTGTACATACTTGAAATGATAAAGTCACAAATACTTATTTTATCCAAAAATTATGAGACATCAGTAAAGCAAAGTACATCATGGACTATAGAATGAAGATCTCTAGTCCCATTACATATCTGTTCTATAATATCTATCTTCCTGTGTTCCCAGGGCCAGACTTAAGGGTTTTGGAGGTTTTACCATGATTTTTTTTCAGGCCAAACACAAGACTCAGGAGCATGGGCAGGAAAGGAATGACTTGATGTCCAGAGAAAACTCAACTTCAATAGGTTCATGATAACAGGAGGGAGTCTGGTTGGCATTAGCCTTTGCTGATTCTACATTTTTGACCCAGTTGCACAGAATCCATCCTAAAATTCCACCTAACAACATATTTGTAAAAGCCACCAAATATACATATATAGATTGAGAGAGCGATAGATAGATAGATAGATAGATAGATAGATAGATAGATAGATAAATAGATAGATAGATACATGCATGCATGCATGCATACATACATACATACATACATACATACATACATACATACATACATACATACACACATGTGCCACAAAACTACATAAGATTGATCACGCTAAGAAGTACATGGTGCCAGAAAACTGATATGGATCTTTCCTGAAAGACCCAGGTAGAGCATGGTAATTATAGATGTGAAGGTTATTTACAAACAAGTGGAATGCAAACAAACCACTTGTTAGTAAATTTGGAGAAGGATTACCAGGACTGAATGGGCTTTCAAGACCATAAGAATAACAATGCCAATGACCCATAGCTTTTTGGTACTAAACCAATATTCAAAGAATATACATGGACAGAACTATGGATCTGAATGCATATGTAGCAGAGAATGGTCTTGTTGGACAACAATGGGAGGAGAACCTCTTAGGCCTACCAAAGCTGGAACCCCCAGTATAGGGGAATGTCAGGGGGTGTTGGGAAAGGAAGTGGTTGGTGAGGGAGAACACCTTTGTAGAAGAACTGGTGGGGGAAGGGATAGGAGTCTTATGATTGGATAACTGGGAAAGTGAATAATATTTGAAATTAAACAAAAAATATCCAATTTGTATAAAAGGAAAAATAAGTTTCACAAGCTGAACAGAAAAGTGAGGAATCTCTATTCCATATGAGAGAGAGAAGAAATGAACTACAGGAGGGAAGACTGAGGGACCTGGGTGAGATAGGAGACAGTAAGGGAAAGAGGAGAACATGGTCAGGTATTGGGAGGGAGTAGGACTGTACCCATGAGTGCCAACATAATGAATGGAAACAGGAAACCTAAGGAGCTAAAAGGCTGGAGGTGTGGGGTGACTCTAGAATATTCTGGAGACCTGAGAGGTAAGAGACTATCAGGACTCAGTGAAATGTCCAGAAGTGGATAGAGGAAACTTGTAGAGACTACCTCCATGAGGAAGAGAGAGCATCAAGTGAGGGATAAATTTGCCATCCACAAATCAAAACTCTGACCCATATTTGTTGCTGTCTGAAAGAACTTCAGGGACAAAACCAGAGAAGAGCCTGTGTAAAAGAAATTCCAGTGACCCACCATATCTGGGAACCAGAATATGTAGAGGCTCTCAAGGCCTGACACTATTACTCATGCTTTGTTATGTTCACAAAACGGACCTGACATGACTGCCTTCTGAAAGACACAACAAGCCGCTGAAAGAGTCAGATGCAGACAATTACACTCAGTCAAGTTTGAACTAGGGAAAAGCTGGAGGAAGCTGAGGAGGGGAGAAACCCTGCAGGAGGATCAGCAGTTTTAACTAACCTGGACCCCAGTGTTTCTTTCAGACACTGAGCCATGAATGTGGGATCATGCACCAGCTAATATGAGGCCTCTAAGACTGGAGTGCTGGTTTTGGACATGACAAGAGAAGATGCACTTAACTATCAAGAGACTTGAGTCCCCAGGGAGTGGAGAGGTCTGGTAGACTGGGGGTGGAGTGGGAGACAGCTTCATTCCGATGGGCATGAGGGGAATAGATATGGGATGTAGAACAGTCAGAGTATGGGCTGGGAGAGGGATGAAATATAGATTGTAAAATTCTATTAAATAAAATTAAAAAAAAAGAAAATGTAAACTAAAATAAACACTTACTCCCCCAACTTTCTTTTTTCCCTTTTGGTCATGGTATTTGATAACAGCAATAGAAACTCTGGCTTAGACATGGTATTATGGACAAAAGTGTGCAATCGCTAATTAGAGAAGGATGACCTCTCTGTGGAGTCAAGTTACTTGATCTGATTCAAACATCCTTATTCAGAGGTAGCAACAAATAGGGAATTTCTAAGACTAAGTTTATTATCATGACATAGTGAACACATTTTAATCCAACCCTTATGGGATCTGTAGTATCCAGAAACAAATCAAGAGACTGGGATTATTAAAAGGGATGAATCTTGTTTAAACATTCATGTAAGAAACGAAATATATATCTACTAAATTATCACAAAGAGGTTGATGCTTCTTATTGCTGCCTGCTACCCAACACAATCCATATTTTCTTTTATTGCTTGCAAAGTAGTAATAGATTAATTAATTTGACTCTATATCTAGTGAGAAAGTTTGAATTTAATGTGAACTTAACTCCAAAGATATCAATGTTTGTATGGGATTATTTTGTTTACTACATTTTTTATAAAAATAATTTGTGTAAGAATGTCAATTGGAATTGCTTGGAAAAGTTCCTATAGCTTGCAGATATGGTTTTAGTTTAATGAGATTTTTCTGTAGCAGTGAATTCCATTTGTTTATATCATTGTTTCTTCTACATCTACTGATGGAAATGACAATAGTTAGATTAATTCTGAAACAATGTATAAAATTCCACTTACGAAAGGAAATGATTATTAAAGAACTGCAACAATTATCTTTCTCACTACTGATGGACTTTCTTCATGTACATTGATATTGGCTTTTGGGAAAAGAAAGCAAAATTCATTTTTGAATGTCTAAAGTTAGCAAAAGTACTTTAGAAAAAAGTCATTCCACTCTTATTAAAGGAGATATTTATCTAATGAAAATTATTTATAAAAGAATTTAAAAGGATAGCTTTTGGGTTCTTTCTTAACTGTCCGACAAGAAATAAAATGCAGTTTGTTCCTTTTTACTTTTTAATGTACCTAGAATTTCTATTGTAAGGGTATAATTCTGTGACATAGAAATATTGCATACACAATAGCCATATCCCATCAAATTACTCTTGTTAATTTTGATTTTGCATTCCCTTGCAATTCAGAATATGTATCTTATATTTTCTGGCATTTTAGCAATTGGGTATTCTCATTTTCTCAAATAACATGCTTTTACCTTTTTAATCTCAAATTATCTACAAACAAATTTTGCAAAAATATATGTACTACAGAGTTTCCTTTAGGCATGTACTTAATATCAAAATATATCCTGTAAACTTTAATTATTGTAGCAATTCCATTCACTATGACGAATCTGATTTATTGTGGCTCTACATGTTTGACAAAAACACCCGCACGATATGGTTGTTGCTATCACAGAGCAGACAAAATTTTGGCAACTTAGAAGGTTGCAATAAAAATCAGTCAATTAGAATTAAAGTGGTAAGTCAGGTAGAAAATTAATGCATGCTAGCTGGAATACTGTTCTGACCAAACAAAATTTCACACATATGAGGTTTAAATTTTAAATAAAATATATTGTATGGCAATATGAACCCGTTCTAAAATGATCATCCTTATGTCCTTTTAGAAGATTTAAAATATTTATGGTATTCTTTTGAATGTATAAGGTCATTTATATTTTATAGTGAGTGTTTTCTCAGGGGGACTTGTCTCTTTACATTCTAATTTGATTTACGATTAGATAATGGAGAGACAGTATTCCATCCCAGACAGTAATACTTTAGATGCTGTATTCCTCCACTATACCACAGCACTTTTAACAATTTTTTAAATGAAATCATTTCCTAATATATTCTAGGTGTGAAAGTCATATAAACAGACAGTACTGATTCATGTAAGGAATTACATTCTTAGCATTTCATTCAATCAATTAATAATTCTATTTTTTCACAGTTTAAAAGGATGTTTGTATGTGACTGAAATACATGGAAGATACCTGTATCCCAACAGTGACCCAAGTCACTACAGCTATCTTATCCCAAAAAAAAATCTTTCTGAGAGTGTTTTAAGCTGTGTTGGAAGATATGCCCATGATTCTTAAACCAATAAAACGAACTGTCTATTTTTCTTTCCAATGATTCTGTGTGTTCATATAAGAAAATGGAACTACTATTTCAATTACTTTTCTTTAAAAACATGAAATGCTATAGTCTGCTGACCCTTGTCTTTCATACATAACAAAGATTATTGAACTTTTTAACTTAAACCAGCATCTAGAAGCTCTCTCATTTCTTTGAGGTAAACCTCCTGTTCCTTTCTCACTCATTTCCTTCTTTTTTTAATTGGATATTTTATGTATTTACATTTCAAATGTTGTACCATTTCCTGGTCCCCCTCTCTCCCATTCACCCTCCCCATGCTACCAATCCTGCCTGCCCACTCACACCTCAACCCTCTGGCATTCCCTACACTAGGGAAACCAGACTTCATAGGACCAAGGTGTTTCATCCTATTGATGCTGGACAATGCCATCCTCTTCTATATATGAGGATGAAGCCATGAATGCCTCCATATGTACTCTTTGATTGCTATTTAGTCCCTCACTTACTTCTTCATTCACTGAACAACAGCTTATTATGATTCACTGCTGTCAGTGCTGTCCTTGAAGCAGGAAAACAATGTTCAGTGAGCCTGGACCTCAGGACGCTGAATGTTCACACAAATGCATGAACACATGTAACCAGAGGTTGGTTCCCACTGGGAAAAAAAAAGCATTCAAGTATTTTCCACATATTGTGCAATGAACATTTGCCATGTGATTCAATCCTGTTTCAAAATACTATTGTCAGTATTATTTGGTGGCCAACTCCATGAGTGAGTGGTCACCATTTATTTGAGATTATTTATTTAATGTTGAATATTGAGAGCCTCAGACAAAGTTCTTCCAGCAGATCTTTATACAAACTCATGGTTCATCATTTGTTTTTGTTTTTTTGTTTTGTTTTATTTCTTTGTTTTGGTTTGGTATCAAAATATATACAGAACACGAGTTAGCACTTTATCATTTTTCGTATAGTGCTTAGTATCTCAGGGGTGTGCCTTTCACTCCCTCTCTGACCCAGATGTCTTTGAATTCATGGAACTGAGATGCCATGCATTTTACACATAGTAACCATCTTCCTTCTCTCTCCTCCCAAACCCCAAACCTCCTGTTTCTTACCACTGTTGATTAAAACTTTATATTCACTGATATATGCAGGACCAGAAAATACCTGTCTTTTTGCTGTTAACTTGGCATCCTCAGGGTCCTTCCATGCAGCATACGTCAAATGCCTGAGTGATATTACACCCCAAGGAGAGCCCGCAGCTAATAATTCTTCAAAATAAAACTTTATTTTTCCAAATATCAATATTTGCTGATGACTAATAAAAGCTTTAGCCTCCCGTAGCCCTCTGATAATCTGAGGTGAAAGAAAGGATGGGGATTTTGGGGCGTGGGGGTGATGGCCCTGTTTGGAAAAGTTCATTGGAGCAACTCCTATCTGTGTTGTCTGGAAAGCAGAATTTCAGTTCTCAAGTTGGAATAGGCAGCGGCTTCCATTAGCAAACATTTCATGACTACTCTAGTAGTTCAGTTCTGTAGAGTTGTCCTAACAAACAGGAAACAGCAGCAATGGCACAACCTAGTAGAACAGCCAGGCTTCTGTCAGTAGCCTGGACAGAGAGAAGTTCTATGCTGTGCTTCTCTCAGGGAAATGAAGATCAACAAAGATTCAATGCACAAACATTTATGCTGCTGCTTTATTTGTTTGTCATAGTCTGTATAGCCAGATTTCCCTTGGAACAATATAAGATGTTTGAAACATTTGTTGTTGCAATAAATATATTACTGTAGCTGCGTAATCCCGTACATCATTTTCTCCTCAGAGGGATAGAGACTATTCCAATCATTTACAGCTATTGTCGCTAATGTTGAAATGGGTAATCCAATATGTGATTAGAGGAGAAAAATCAAGACAGTGTAGATCCTTTGACCATGTTTCCAATATTAAAAGTTTAAAAACACAACATATGAGGTGTAATGGTAATGCAAACTCTTAAAACCACCTCAATTGCAGTTACTTATTCTTACTCTTGTATGAAATAAAATACAGTTTGTTAAAAAGGTGAATGTGTAAGGCTGATAGTGCCTTTGATCAAGATGATAATTATCAAAACTATGATTTCAAGCAAGTTTATAAAATAATGTTTGTAAGACATGAAACTCCTCTGTTAATTTTCCTATTATGTGTGGCTAAAGTTACATGTCATCTAGTTGTAGTGATTAGGGATCACTTATTTTTGTAGAAAGTGTAGTGAGTTAGAGAAACAAAGGACATCATTTCAATCCGCAAATATATAGAAGTCAGATTGGTAGAACCATCGTCATGTTAAACAAGCAGAAATTATTCCTTAAACAGAGCAATAGAGCAATAACATCATTTTCTCTTACTTGACTAAACCATATACATCATGCCTAGGCAAATTCTTTTGAAATCAAGTATTTTGGTTTATAACAGCATGTATGTATGTATGTATGTATGTATGTATGTATGTATGTATGTATGTATGTATGTGTATATATGTATATATGTGTATAATGGATACAGAAAATGTGGTACATCTACACAATGGAATATTACTCAGCTATCAAAAACAATGACTTTATGAAATTTACAGGCAAATAAAAAAACTAGAAAATATCATCCTGAATGATGTTACTCATTCACAGAAAAACACATTGATATGCATTCACTGATAAGCAGATATTAGCCAAAAAGCTTGAATTACCCATCATGCAATGTCCATCCCACATGAAACTCAAGAAGGATGAGTAAAATGCAGATGCTTCACTCCTTCTTTAAAAGGGAACCAAAATACCAATAGGACGGGATAAGGAAGCAAAATTTATAACAGAGACTGAAGGACCTGACATTCAGAGCCTGGCTCACATGTAGCCCATACATATACAGACAACAAAACTAGATAATATGGATGAAGCTAAGAGGTGCAGGCTGACAATAACTGGATATTGACCCTCATGAGAGGCACAGCCAGAATATGTCAAATACAGTGGGAAATGCATAGAGCAAACCACTGAACCAAGAACCAGAACCCTGTTGGAGGAATTAGGGAAAGGATTGAAAGAGCTGAAGGGATTTGAAACCCCATAATCATAAAAATGCCAACCAACCAGGAACCAAACCACAACAGAAAGACTATACATGGACAGACCCATGGTTCCAACAAGATGTAGCAAAGTATGGCTTTGCTGAGAAACAATGGAATGAGAAACATTTTTTCTGACAATGTTGGACCCCCAGTTTAGGGGAATATGGGGAGGTGTGCAGAGGGCGTGGGTGGGATGTGAACTCCCTTATAGAAGAGTAGGGGGAATGTTTAAAAGGTTTATGGACTGGAAACCTGGAAAAGGGAATAACATTCGAAATGTAAACAGGAAATATCGTAAAATGAGAGAGAGAGAGAGAGAGCGCGAAAGAAGAAAAAGAAGAAGAAGAAGAAGAAGAAGAAGAAGAAGAAGAAGAAGAAGAAGAAGAAGAAGAAGAAGAAGAAGGAAGAGGAGAAGGAGGAGGAGGTGGAGGAGGAGGAGGAGGAGGTGGAGGAGGAGGAGGAGGAGGAGGAGGAGGAGGAGGTTGAGGAGAAGGAGGAGGAGGAGGAGGAGGTTGAGGAGAAGGAGGAGGAGGAGGCAGTCATGTTAGTGAGATGTTATAAGTGTAATTTCTGGTGTTACTTTGAGACACCATCTCATAGTAAACTTTAGTCTCTTACAAGATTCTTGCCCCCTCTTCTGCAATGTTCCTCAGCCTTGAATCAAATGACATTTTGTACTTAGAGCATTGAGACTGGACATGAAATTTCTACCCTGCACTCTGAATGGCTGGGATTTTTACTATGATCTTTGTTGCAGAGACTGTAATTAATTCTGTATATGAGGACACATGGCTTTGATTGTTGTTAGGTAAGATACTGGCTTAAGTAAATAAGGGGCTGTACATTCTCCCCCATAACCACAGCTTCAATAGCCTTCTACACATGGGTAAATTACCAGTACCATCCATGTTCATTGAACAAGACTTAAGCAAAATTAGAGAGTTGTTGGCTGTCACCAAGCTATTTATGCCACTGCCCTGCCATCGTGGATATTCTGTCATGTTGATCATTGTGTTTTCCAGGCATGATGTGAACAATCACTTGAAACTGATGATTGTAATTTCATGTTATACTAGAAATTCGACCTGTGCCTGGCACATCTTCCAGTATTAGAATATTGACTTTCTGATAGGCAGGAGGATGTAAAAGCTAAATTTAGTCTTAACTAAAAAAAGGAAATTAAAATTTTCCTGCTATAGCACGTTGAATTAATTGAAGCAAAATAAAATCTATATAGTTGATGTTGGGGAAATATCATTTAACAATATAATCCTAACTCCTTTTAAGTGATAAAAAGTTACAGATATTTGTTAGCTGGGAAACTGTGTAAAATTGGCATTAGGATTGTGACAATGAAATATTCTCTGTTTTATGCAAATGCATAGTAATAATGAAAAAAATATGTACCAAGCTTCATGCTTTTGGTAACTAATTGCATGTATTCAATTGTGTCTAAGGTAATTTCATATTAGCTAGGTATCAAATCCATATTAATTATGATTAAATTATTAATTAAATATTAAAATAGCATACTAGAGTTACCAAATAGACATGGAAAATAAAATATATTAGAATAATCAAAAATATTTATTAAAAGCCAAATGATGAAAGCATTGTATATATAAAGGGAGCCTGGAGCTATATGTCACCTTAAAGTGTTATAGTGTGTTCCAGTGAGGGGGTTGAGCAGATAATATTTCATGCCATGAAAAACCAAGAACCTAAATTTGATACCTACACATATATGTTTGGAATACTTCTATATTCACGACATGACCTGAACACATAAAAGCTTACACCGAATATTAATAATGAGACTAAAGAGAACAATAATAACAAGAAAAAGAAAAAATAAAACTATAGGAACATTTTAAAGGAATGATGTATTGGCCTTATAATAGAAAATTCAACACATTTTTTTAGTACATTAACTATTCAAAGAAAAACTAAAAGGTTTTTCTTCATTCTATATGAAAGCAAAAACACATCAGATGGATTTTGTAAAGAAAGAGAGAACTGCAAACTGTACAATTAATGTAGTCTTTGCAGAGGAAAGAAACAGACACTAACCCAAGTTTCTATATGTAAACATTTGGAGGGTTTACTGCATAATAGTAACATACCCTCTTTAGACCCAATCTGCATAGCACGTCCATGTTTTTATTTTTTGCTTCATGACCCCCTGGATTTAAACTGAGCCTCTTCTATGAACATGGGCATGAAGCTATACACGTAACAAATGGTAAGGCGATCCGTGGCTACATCATTTTCTATTCTCCAGCACTGTGCTTAGTAACTTTGAATAGGCAGGGTCAATATTTTATAGGGTCTGTTCAGATAGATGCAACTATTGTGAGTTCCTGAGTGCCACAACTGTATCATGCTCAGAGGACAGCATCTCACATATATCCTTACCTATTAATTAGCCCTTGAAAGGAGTCAAATCCTGCACATCACCTTATCTCTAAACTGGAAGTTAACTCAAATGGTAATCATTTGAAAATGAATACTTAGTTTTCTCCAAGGGAATCTCACTGGTTACACAAACTAATTTAAGTGTAGACTGCATATAAAGCACTAAGAGAACTGACCATCATCTTTTGAGGATCCTTGTCTCATAATGGGTCAGGACTTTTTCTTCAGAATGTCTTTTTCTTTTTGTTATTTGTTTATTTATCTACTAATTTTTACTCTGTATGTTTTGTGTATATATTTTTTTCCAGGTTTTATGTTTCCATGGAATTCCTGAACGTGTGAATTGAAGTCTGGGTCTCTGTGTCTGTAGCTGATTCTTGTACCTTGTATTGGCTCTTTTCTATCTGCTTGTTTTGTTTTACTCCAGTTCATTAACTTTAACTTCATTTTTATCCCTTAGATGACTGTTTGTTTTCTAGTGAGAGTAAGAAGAATGTAGATACAGATGACAGGAGAGGAATAGAAGAAGAGGTTAATAGAGGGAAGGGAAGACATAATTCAAATATATTGCATGAAAAAATCTAATTTTAAGAAAATAAATTTAAAAACATACTTTCTAGGGCCTGTCTACTCCCTTTTCTCAAAGCCCTAACTAGTTTCATATCAAAAGTTAATGAGAATATTTTAAACCCTTTCCAAGGCACAGAAAATTATTTGTTTACAGCCAATCTGGAACTGCCACTATGGGAGTGAAGCTTCTGTAGATTTGCAATAATGCATTAGGAGATTCTTTAAAAGCTTTCAGAGACATCAATCCAGCAATTACTGTAGATCTGTGTAACTGGTATAAGTGCTAAGACTGTGAAAAGAAGAAAGCTGAGCATAAGGCTGGGAAAAATTGCAGAAAAGGAGAAGGCAGAACTTGAGGAGTGAGAGGATGCAATCGTGACTATCAATTTTATGGAATAGTTTGGACAGTATTGTTGTGAAATTTACAGTGATTTTTGCATGGATATCTGCACTAAAGCCATCTGATCCTGGACTCCTTTTGGTTGGGAGAGTTTTGATGATTGCTTGTATTTCCTTGGGATTTATGGCATTGTTCAACTGGTTTTTCTGTTCCTGATTTAACTTCAGTACCTGGTATCTGTCTAGGAAATTGTCCATTTCCTGCAGATTTTCAAGTTTTGTTGAATATAGGCTTTTATACTAAGATCTGATGATTTTTTTTGAATTTCCTATGAATCTGTAGTTATGTCTCGCTTTTCATTTCTGCTTTTGTTAATTTGGATACACCCTCTGTGTCCTCTTGTTAGTCTGACTTAGGGTTTATCTATCTTGTTTATTTTCTCAAAGAACTAACTTTTGGTTCTGTTGATTCTTTCTATGGTATTTTTTGTTTCTACTTGGTTGATTTCAGCTCTGAGTTTGATTATTTCCTGCCTTCTACTACTCCAGCGAGTATTTGCTTCTTTTTGCCCTAGAGATTTTAGGTGTGCTGTCGAGCTGCTGACATATGCTCTTTCCTGTTTCTTTCTGCAGGCGCTTAGCGCTATGAGTTTTCCTCTTAGCACAGCTTTCATTGTGTCCCATAAATTTGGGTATGTTGTACCTTCATTTTCATTAAATTCTAAGAAATCTTTAATTTCTTTCTTAATTTCTTCCTTGACCAGGTTATCATTGAGTAGAGCACTGTTCAATTTCCACGTATATGTGGGCATTCTTCCCTTATTGTTATTGTAGACCAGTTTTAGACCGTGGTGGTCCGATAGCACTCATGGGATTATATCTATCTTTCTGTACCTGTTGAGGCCCGTTATTTGACCAATTATATGATCAATTTTGGAGAAAGTACCATGAGGAGCTGAGAAGACGGTATATCCTTTTGCTTTAGGTTAGAATGTTCTATAAATATCTGTTAAGTCCATTTGGCTCATGACTTCTCTTAGTCTGTCTACGTCTCTGTTTAATTTCTTTTTCCATGATCTGTCCATTGATGAGAGTGGGGTGTTGAAATCTCCTACTATAATTGTGTGAGGTGCAACGTGTGTTTTGAGCTTTAGTAAGGTTTCTTTTATGTATGTAGGTGCCCTTGTATTTGGGGCATATTTAGGATTGAGTGTTCATCTGGGTGGATTTTTCCTTTGATGAATATGAAGTGACCTTCCTTATCTTTTTTGATGAATTTTAGTTGAAAATTGATTTTATTTGATATTAGAATGGCTAACCAGCTTGCTTCTTCTGACCATTTGCTTGGAAATTTGTTTTCCAGCCTTTCACTCTGAGGTAGTGGCTGTCTTTGTCTCTGAGGTGTGTTTCCTGTAGGCAACAGATTGCAGGGTCCTCGTTACGTTCCAGTTTGTTAATCTATGTCTTTTTAGTGCGGAATTGAGGCCATTGATGTTGAGAGATATTAAGGAATAGCGATTATTGCTTCCTGTTATATTCATATTTGGTGAGGTTATGTTTGTGTGCTTTTCTTCTCTTTGTTTTGTTGTCGAGACGATTAGTTTCTTGCTTCTTCTTGTGTATAGCTTGCCCCATTATGGGCTTTACCATTTATTATCCTTTGTAGCACTGGATTTATAGAAAGATATTGTGTAAATTTGGTTTTGTCACGGAATATCTTGGTTTCTCCAGCAATGTTAATTGAGAGTTTTGCTGGAGACATTAACCTGGGCTGGCATTTGTGTTCTCTTAGGGTCTGTATGACATCATTCCAGGATCTTCTGGCCTTCATAGTTTCTGGCGAGAAGTCTGGTGTGATTCTGATAGGTCTGCCTTTATAAGCTACTTGACCTTTTTCCCTTACTGCTTTTAATATTCTTTCTTTTTTGTGCGTTTGGTGTTTTGACTATTATGTGACTGGAGGAGTTTCTTTTCTGGTCCAATCTATTTGGAGTTCTGTAGGCTTCTTGTATGCTTATGGGTATCTCTTTCTTTAGGTTACGGAAGTTTTCTTCTATGATTTTGTTGAAGATATATATTGATCCTTTGAACTGGGAGTCTTCACTCTCTTCTATACCTATTATCCTTAGGTTTGATCTTCCCATTGAGTCCTGGATTTCCTGTATGTTTTGGACCTGTAGCTTTTTCTGCTTTACATTATCTTTGACACTTGAGTCAATGATTACTATGGAATCTTCTACTCCTCAGTTTCTCTCTTCCATCTCTTGTATTCTGTTGGTGAAGCTCGTATCTACAGCTCCTTGTCTCTTCGTTTGGTTTTCTATAACCAGGGTTGTTTCCATGTGTTCTTTCTTGATTGCTTCTATTTCCATTTTTAATTCCTTCAACTGTTTGATTGTGTTTTCCTGGAATTCTTTCAGGGATTTTTGTTTCTCCTCTCTATGGGCTTCTACTTGTTTATTTATGATTTCCTGGAATTCTTTCAGGGATTTTAGTGATTCCTCTCTATGGGCTTCTACTTGTTTATTTATGATTTCCTGGAACTCTTTCAGGGATTTTTGTGATTCCTCTCTGTAGGCTTCTACTTGTTCTCTAAGGGAGTTCTTCACTTCTTTCTTGAAATCCTTCAGCATCCTGATAAAATATGATTTTGAAACTAGATCTTGCTTTTCTGGTGTGTTTGGATATTCCATGTTTGCTTTGGTGGGAGAATTGGGGTCCGATGATGCCATGAAGTCTTGGTTTCTTTTGCTTGTGTTCCTGTGCTTGAATCTCACCATCAGATTATCTCTAGTGTTACTTTGTTCTGCTATTTCTGACAGTGGCTAGACTGTCATATAAGCCTGTGTGTCATGAGTGCTGTAGACCTATTTTCCTGTTTTGTTTCAGCCAGTTATGGGGACAGAGTGTTCTGCTTTCGTGCGTATAGTTTTTCCTATCTACAGGCCTTCAGCTGTTCTTGTGGGCCTGTGTCTGTTGTTCACCAGGCAGGTCACTTGCAGGAGAAAAGTTGGTCTTACCTGTGGTCCTGAGGCTCAAGTTTGCTCGTGGGGTGCTGCCTACGAGCTCTGCGCAGCGGCAGCAACCAGGAAGATCTGTGCCGTCCTTTCCAGGAGTCTGTGCACAAGGGTTCCAGATGGCGTTTGGTGTTTTCCTCTGGCGTCAGAGATGTGTGTCAACACAATTCTTTAATAGACATAGTAAGAGCAATGTGAAAATTTATTTGGATTAAGAAAAAGCCAGGATAGTGAAAACTATCTTCAACAGTAAAAGAACTTCTGGGTGAATCATACCCAGAATTCAATCAGTATTACAGAGCAACAGTGATAAAAACTGCATGATGTTGTTACAGAGACAGAAAGATCGACAAGTGGAATAGAATTGAAGACACAGAAATGAACTCACACACCTATCAGTTGATCTTTGGCAAAGGAGATAAAAACATCCAAAGGAAGAAACATAGCTTTTTTTAAAAATAGGATTGGTTCTACTGGAAGCCAGCATGTAGAAGAAGTCAAATTATCCCATTCTTTTGACCATGTACAAAGGTAAAGTCCAAGCAAATCAAGGACCTAAACATCAAACCAGATACACTCAAATGAAAGAAGAAAAGGTTATGAAGAGACTTGAACACATGGGCACTGGAGAAAATTTCCTGAGCAAAACACCAATGACTTATGCTCTAAGATCAAGAATTGACAAATAGGACCTCATGAGAGAGCAAAGCTTCTGTAAGTCAAAAGATACAGTCATTCAGACAAAACTGCAAACAACAGATTGGGAAACGATTTTTACCAATCCTATATCTGATAGTGGGTAATATCCAAAATATACAAAGAACTTAAGAAGTTAAATTTTAGAAAAGTAAAAGTACCCTATTTAAATGGGGTACATTGAGTTACAAAACATTATCAGCTGAAGGTTGTCATATGGCCAAAAAACACCTAAATAAACATTCAACATCCTTAGTCATCAGGGAAATTCAAATCAAAACAAATCTGAAATTCCACCTCACACCAGTCAGAATGGCTGAGATATAATTCTCGGGTGACAGCAAATGCTGTCGAAGATGTGGGGAAAGAGGAACACTACTCCATTGTTGGTGGGATTGCAGACTGAACATCCCTTCTGAAAATCAGTCTGAAGGTCCCTCAGAAAATTGGACATTCCATGACCTGAAGTCCCAACTGTACCACTCTTGGGCATATACCCAAACGATGGTCCAACATACAACAGAGATATATATTCAACTCTTATCATAGCAGCCTTACTTTTAATAGCCAGAAGCTGGAAAGAGCCCAGATGCCCTTCAACAGAGGAATGGATACAGAAAATGTGGTACATCTACACAATGGAATATTACTCAGCTATCAAAAACAATGACTTTATGAAATTTATAGGCAATAAAATGAACTAGAAAATATCATCCTGAATGATGTTACTCGTTCACAGAAAAACACACTTGATATGCATACACTGATAAGCAGATATTAGCCAAAAGCTTGAATTACCCATCATGCAATGTCCATCCCACATGAAACTCAAGAAGGATGAGTAAAATGCAGATGCTTCACTCCTTCTTTAAAAGGGAACCAAAATACCAATAGGACGGGATAAGGAAGCAAAATTTATAACAGAGACTGAAGGACCTGACATTCAGAGCCTGGCTCACATGTAGCCCATACATATACAGACAACAAAACTAGATAAGATGGATGAAGCTAAGAGGTGCAGGCTGACAATAACTGGATATTGATCCCTCATGAGAGGCACAGCCAGAATATGTCAAATACAGAGGGAAATGCATAGAGCAAACCACTGAACCAAGAACCAGAACCCTGTTGGAGGAATTAGGGAAAGGATTGAAAGAGCTGAAGGGATTTGAAACCCCATAATCATAAAAATGCCAACCAACCAGGAACCAAACCACAACAGAAAGACTATACATGGACAGACCCATGGTTCCAACAAGATGTAGCAAAGTATGGCTTTGCTGAGAAACAATGGAATGAGAAACATTTTTTCTGACAATGTTGGACCCCCAGTTTAGGGGAATGTGGGGAGGTGTGCAGAGGGCGTGGGTGGGATGTGAACTCCCTTATAGAAGAGTAGGGGGAATGTTTAAAAGGTTTATGGACTGGAAACCTGGAAAAGGGAATAACATTCGAAATGTAAACAGGAAATATCGTAAAATGAGAGAAAGAGAGAGAGAGCGCGAAAGAAGAAAAAGAAGAAGAAGAAGAAGAAGAAGAAGAAGAAGAAGAAGAAGAAGAAGAAGAAGAAGAAGGAAGAGGAGAAGGAGGAGGAGGTGGAGGAGGAGGAGGAGGAGGTGGAGGAGGAGGAGGTGGAGGAGGAGGAGGAGGAGGTGGAGGAGGAGGAGGAGGAGGAGGAGGAGGAGGAGGAGGAGGTTGAGGAGAAGGAGGAGGAGGAGGCAGTCATGTTAGTGAGATGTTATAAGTGTAATTTCTGGTGTTACTTTGAGACACCATCTCATAGTAAACTTTAGTCTCTTACAAGATTCTTGCCCCCTCTTCTGCAATGTTCCTCAGCCTTGAATCAAATGACATTTTGTACTTAGAGCATTGAGACTGGACATGAAATTTCTACCCTGCACTCTGAATGGCTGGGATTTTTACTATGATCTTTGTTGCAGAGACTGTAATTAATTCTGTATATGAGGACACATGGCTTTGATTGTTGTTAGGTAAGATACTGGCTTAAGTAAATAAGGGGCTGTACATTCTCCCCCATAACCACAGCTTCAATAGCCTTCTACACATGGGTAAATTACCAGTACCATCCATGTTCATTGAACAAGACTTAAGCAAAATTAGAGAGTTGTTGGCTGTCACCAAGCTATTTATGCCACTGCCCTGCCATCGTGGATATTCTGTCATGTTGATCATTGTGTTTTCCAGGCATGATGTGAACAATCACTTGAAACTGATAAGACTGATGATTGTAATTTCATGTTATACTAGAAATTCGACCTGTGCCTGGCACATCTTCCAGTATTAGAATATTGACTTTCTGATAGGCAGGAGGATGTAAAAGCTAAATTTAGTCTTAACTAAAAAAAGGAAATTAAAATTTTCCTGCTATAGCACGTTGAATTAATTGAAGCAAAATAAAATCTATATAGTTGATGTTGGGGAAATATCATTTAACAGTATAATCCTAACTCCTTTTAAGTGATAAAAAGTTACAGATATTTGTTAGCTGGGAAACTGTGTAAAATTGGCATTAGGATTGTGACAATGAAATATTCTCTGTTTTATGCAAATGCATAGTAATAATGAAAAAAAATATGTACCAAGCTTCATACTCTTGGTAACTAATTGCATGTATTCAATTGTATCTAAGATAATTTCATATTAGCTAGGTATCAAATCCATATTAATTATGATTAAATTATTAATTAAATATTAAAATAGCATACTAGAGTTACCAAATAGACATGGAAAATAAAATATATTAGAATAATCAAAAATATTTATTAAAAGCCAAATGATGAAAGCATTGTATATATAAAGGGAGCCTGGAGATATGTCACCTTAAAGTGTTATAGTGTGTTCCAGTGAGGGGGTTGAGCAGATAATATTTCATGCCATGAAAAACCAAGAACCTAAATTTGATACCTACACATATATGTTTGGAATACTTCTATATTCACGACATGACCTGAACACATAAAAGCTTACACCGAATATTAATAATGAGACTAAAGAGAACAATAATAACAAGAAAAAGAAAAAATAAAACTATAGGAACATTTTAAAGGAATGATGTATTGGCCTTATAATAGAAAATTCAACACATTTTTTTAGTACATTAACTATTCAAAGAAAAACTAAAAGGTTTTTCTTCATTCTATATGAAAGCAAAAACACATCAGATGGATTTTGTAAAGAAAGAGAGAACTGCAAACTGTACAATTAATGTAGTCTTTGCAGAGGAAAGAAACAGACACTAACCCAAGTTTCTATATGTAAACATTTGGAGGGTTTACTGCATAATAGTAACATACCCTCTTTAGACCCAATCTGCATAGCACGTCCATGTTTTTATTTTTTGCTTCATGACCCCCTGGATTTAAACTGAGCCTCTTCTATGAACATGGGCATGAAGCTATACACGTAACAAATGGTAAGGCGATCCGTGGCTACATCATTTTCTATTCTCCAGCACTGTGCTTAGTAACTTTGAATAGGCAGGGTCAATATTTTATAGGGTCTGTTCAGATAGATGCAACTATTGTGAGTTCCTGAGTGCCACAACTGTATCATGCTCAGAGGACAGCATCTCACATATATCCTTACCTATTAATTAGCCCTTGAAAGGAGTCAAATCCTGCACATCACCTTATCTCTAAACTGGAAGTTAACTCAAATGGTAATCATTTGAAAATGAATACTTAGTTTTCTCCAAGGGAATCTCACTGGTTACACAAACTAATTTAAGTGTAGACTGCATATAAAGCACTAAGAGAACTGACCATCATCTTTTGAGGATCCTTGTCTCATAATGGGTCAGGACTTTTTCTTCAGAATGTCTTTTTCTTTTTGTTATTTGTTTATTTATCTACTAATTTTTACTCTGTATGTTTTGTGTATATATTTTTTCCAGGTTTTATGTTTCCATGGAATTCCTGAACGTGTGAATGGAAGTCTGGGTCTCTGTTTCTGTACCTGATTCTTGTACCTTGTATTGGCTCTTTTCTATCTGCTTGTTTTGTTTTACTCCAGTTCATTAACTTTAACTTCATTTTTATCCCTTAGATGACTGTTTGTTTTCTAGTGAGAGTAAGAAGAATGTAGATACAGATGACAGGAGAGGAATAGAAGAAGAGGTTAATAGAGGGAAGGGAAGACATAATTCAAATATATTGCATGAAAAATCTAATTTTAAGAAAATAAATTTAAAAACATACTTTCTAGGGCCTGTCTACTCCCTTTTCTCAAAGCCCTAACTAGTTTCATATCAAAAGTTAATGAGAATATTTTAAACCCTTTCCAAGGCACAGAAAATTATTTGTTTACAGCCAATCTGGAACTGCCACTATGGGAGTGAAGCTTCTGTAGATTTGCAATAATGCATTAGGAGATTCTTTAAAAGCTTTCAGAGACATCAATCCAGCAATTACTGTAGATCTGTGTAACTGGTATAAGTGCTAAGACTGTGAAAAGAAGAAAGCTGAGCATAAGGCTGGGAAAAATTGCAGAAAAGGAGAAGGCAGAACTTGAGGAGTGAGAGGATGCAATCGTGACTATCAATTTTATGGAATAGTTTGGACAGTATTGTGAAATTTACAGTGATTTTTGCATGGATATCTGCACTAAAGCCATCTGATCCTGGACTCCTTTTGGTTGGAAGAGTTTTGATGATTGCTTGTATTTCCTTGGGATTTATGGCATTGTTCAACTGGTTTATCTGTTCCTGATTTAACTTCAGTACCTGGTATCTGTCTAGGAAATTGTCCATTTCCTGCAGATTTTCAAGTTTTGTTGAATATAGGCTTTTATAGTAAGATCTGATGATTTTTTTGAATTTCCTCTGAATCTGTAGTTATGTCTCCCTTTTCATTTCTGATTTTGTTAATTTGGATACACCCTCTGTGTCCTCTTGTTAGTCTGACTAAGGGTTTATCTATCTTGTTTATTTTCTCAAAGAACCAACTTTTGGTTCTGTTGATTCTTTCTATGGTCCTTTTTGTTTCTACTTCGTTGATTTCAGCTCTCAGTTTGATTATTTCCTGCCTTCTACTACTCCTGCGTGTATTTGCTTGTTTTTGCCCTAGAGATTTTAGGTGTGCTGTCAAGCTCCTGACATATGTTCTGTTTGAAATATCCATAATGGAGACAGCATGCACTGAGTAATGTAACTACAAAAGCCTATCTGGGCAGATAGTCTCCTATGGTTTTCCCAGGAGTTTCTGCTCCTCTGAAGTTCTAGTTGCCCCACCCTCAGCATTTGGGTGCAGGGAGCTGTTTGATCAGTTAAGTTCAGATCCAGGCACTGTCTGGAGCATGGTGGTCGTGCAGTTTTACTCCTCGATATTCCTAGGTCCAGAAGCACTATGCTGTTTTGTCGTGGGCTAGAGATGTGGGTAACAGTGGGCAGACGTGGCAGTCTTGGTTCCTTGTAGGCTCAGTTTTGTCCTCACTCCTAGGTGATCAGTGCTCTCTCCCTCAGCATCTAGGAGCAGGGAGCTCTGGGCTGGAATCACGAGGTTCAGGAGTCAGCTAGAAAGTGGATGTTCCTGGTCCCAGAGGTTTTCTGCATTTTCTTGTCCTGAGTCCACCAGTCAGGTCATTTAGAGCAGAAAAGTTGGATTCACCTCTGGTCTCAGGCCTGAAGTCGCTCCTCGGGCTGACTTTCAGGTCTCTATGAGAGCCGCAAGCAGAAATGTCCTGCCCCTACTTCTCCTAGATCCCTATGCACAGGAGACACAGATAGACTAGGTGGTTTTTTTCTTGTGTCAGGAATGTGAGAAGAGTTCTCAGGGATTTCTGCCCTTCTGATGGTATAAGTCTTCCCCACCCCACAAGAGATTTGGCTGTAGGATGCTTTTTGGACCAATTCAGATACAGGGTGCAGTTTGGACTGCAGGGCTCCTGCAGCTTGACTGCTCCTATATTCATTTGTCTAGACACACTCTGCAGTTTCCTCTTGGGCAAGGGATGTGGGCCCAAGTGGGCAGAAGTGGCAGTATCTCCTTCATTGAGGTGTCAGTATTGCCCACTCTTCTGGGTGATCAGCTCTCTGTCCCACAGAGTTTCCAAAGGAGTTTCAAATGTTCATTCCCTATCTTACAGTTCTCCAGTCTTTCCAATTCTCCTACAATTGTGTTGGAGAAGACCCCTCTGATCAAGGGGAGGTACAATACGCCACATCAAACAAAGATGGCTGCAAAATTTCTTCTCTTAAAGGTAATCTCAGTGATTTCTTATACATGGATTAAGTCCTGCCCCCTCTCCACATGAGATTATAATATCTTTGCCAGCTGTCAAAGTGGGGCAGAGAGCTATGTCCACTCACAAAGACAGTCAAAGATGTCCCCCATCTCCACCAAAGTGCCTTATTCAATGTGGTTCGGGTAAAATGAGTTTGAAACCTGGTTCTGCGGACAAAGGGGATTTCAGAAGTTCCCTATTAAACCAAGAGGACCTTCAAAGCCCTCCACTATTAAAAATTGGCTTAAATAATCATTATGCTCCAAGGGAGACAAAATACAGTCACAAATCCCCAAGTGAACCTCATAAAACACATAACACCATTAGATTAAGGACGATTGCCAGCTTCTGAAGGGGCTCTTGAGTGTTCCACACACACTCACGTTGTGGTAGAAATTCTGAGTCCATCCAAGGGACTCTAGTGCCTTTTGCACATAAAAAATGTGATCTAGCACCCTCACCACCTCCCCCAGTGCTTCCTATGTCCCGATACAACAGAGAATTATTCAAATGTGCTGTACCACTCAAAATGATCCTTCTGACTTGTCATCAGGCCACAAAGAGCCAAGTTTATCACAACACAGTCAATGAGCCATGCAAACTCCATATTGATACAGTGTGCAATGAAGATAAAATATTCCCTACCTACTTAGGGGACTCTAGGTCATTCTGTCCAAAAGGAGAGGCTCCAAAATTTTCCACATATACCTCAGAGATGATAGAATTTCCAAAAACTAAACAGAATTTTCTGATTAGTACTCTATCTCATAAGGAGACTGTGGGACAAGAAACATCTACTAAAGGCGTTCTACCCAGAGCCACATCTAAGAAACGGCTTGTTGATGTGACTCATATACAAAAGATGTGCTAGGACATATTCCATCTCTAGAGAACATTATGGATCCAACCATATGTGAAAGAGGAGTGACGGAACATGACATGCAAACAGCAGTGTCTGTACCATCCTCGACATCTGTGGAATGGGATTCCTTGGACACCATTTGTGCAAAAGAATGTATATGAGCTCACAAATTTCACAGTAGGCTATAGGAACTTCCTTATCTCCTCAAGATCAGCCATCTTCCCCAAATACAGAAGATGCTACACAGTCTTCCAAATATGCACAAAGGATTTCCAGTCCTTCTTTATACCCACAAGCAGAACCAGAACATCTGCCAAATACCTCAAAGGCTCTGGATTTTACTTTATCTTCTAAAGGGGCCTTGGAACCTGTTTTGCATATCAAGCAAAATATGAATCTGACACTTCTATACAATAATCTGTTTCCAATTATCCAGCAAAAGAAATTTTTCTTGGAACTTCCACAATTACACAACGATGTCTAGAAACATCCTTATCTACTCAAGAGGCTCCCAGACCTCTCACATATGCCCATGTTGCTCTAGGAGTGGTCACATCTTCAGAGGTAGCTCTAATACCTTCCCCCCATTGTGATGTCACAGTCAGGCTTTCTACACATATACACAGTACATTAAGACCTTCCTCATCTGAGAAGGATGTCTTAGGATCTACTACATCTGAGCAGCATGCTTTACACCTACACCAATCTACCAAAGTAGATTTATTTCGCATGTCCACTCTGGGGAGAAATAGTCGACATTCTCCCTCTAGCAAAATGGACCACAGGCACCCAGTTTGTAGAAACAAAGGGTTAAGATTTGATCCTTCTGATGGTGTCTTGAGAAATTTCTCCTCTAAGGAAGACCGTTTCAACATTCCGCCTTCTGTCAAAAGGGATCTTGTGCCATCTTCTGCTTCCAAAGAGACACCAAAAGCTACAACTACTCCTCAGTTGAGTCCTACACCTTCTCCATCTGTCCAAAGGGCCTTGGAATTTTCAAAAAATGACTAAGGAATTGTGGAAAGTTTCCAATCCTTACAAGGTCATGCTGGACATTCCATATTGTCTCAAGATGCTCAAGTTACTCCTCCTTCAACCGAAAAGCATGTTCACCATTTACCATAGGGTTTCAGGTAATTTTTATTCAACCCTCTCTAGTGCTCCAGAAAGTGTACTCCATGCTCAAAGTGATTTGTTATTGAGCAAATTAAACTTCAAAAGACCAAAACCTTTTTTTTATATTTCCAAAGGTCTGAGGGAAAGTCCACATCGAAAAAAAGCCACTTAGAATCTGTGTCATTACCCAAGTATATCAGAAAAATTCCATGTCTTCTAAAGCATCTAAAATTCAATCTGGCTCTAGCACTCTTCCTAGGAAACATTTATCATCAGAAATACAATCCCCAGGATGATAGAAATCTAAAAAGGGGTATCTAGAAATTTTACCATCTGCCCAAAGGTCTTTAGGATGTTCAGCAACTTCTCCAAGAGCTCAGTGAAGACAGAGAACAAAAGAACTAAAGCTATCTTCCCAGGGTGTTTTCAGAAGAACCACATATTTCTTCTTTTCTTTTATGCCAAGACAGATGTCCTGTTTCCTTCTACCCATCTCTGATCTCTTCATCCTCTTTGTTCTCCCTCTCAAATGGCTCTTTACTCTGAATTAGAGGACAATTAGAAAACCATAGATATACGGAAGGAATATGTGAGAGGCAGTTGCTGTCAAGACAACACTTTTGACGTCACGGAAGAAGCTAGGGCTCTCCAGGATACAAGAGATTTTTCAAGGAGGGCCTAATGATGATGTCTGAGAAGTGCCATAGCCTACCTGCTAAACGGTTTTCCTTACATAGTACAGATTTGGAGATGTCCTTACCAGGAGTGTCTCCTATGACACAGTAAAAACCTTTACATGCTACATCTCTCTAAAGCTAGAGACTTCTCTCTGCTTCATTACTGATTACATGCTCTGAATGAAAAAAGTTAGTCAGGGGCTTGTCATGGGTAGAAAAGATCTAGAAATACAGAAGTAAGGAGATTCTTCTGGAGATTAATTTTATTCCCAGGTCCAATCCTGTGACATAAAGTTTAATTCCCTAGGTTTTCTCTGTTTCCCAGGTGCAGGTATTTTCCCTACAGACCTTTAATTGAGTGAATATTGTGCTGTATTTTCTGATAGTAAATTCATTGTCAGGGGACATTATATATGTTTCTGCATGTGTACTCAAAATTTCATTTTTCCAATTCCATTTTTTGCAATGAATTTGGTAACAAACGGGGCTCAGCTATAGAGTGAATATAAGAGTGGAAATATTGTGTATCTAGTTCAAGTGATGAACTCCCAAATTCTTATTTTATCCATACATTACCAGACATCCATAAAGCAGAGGACAATATGAACTATAGAATTCGGTTCTGAAGGTCTGTTAGTTATTAGTTCTCTAATATCTACCTTCCTGTGTTCCCAGGGAAAGACTTGAGGGTTTTTGATGCTGTGACATGATTCTTTCTTCAGGCCAAACATCAGTATCTGGGTGATGCGCATCGAGAGAAATGGCTTGAGGGGCAGTGAATCTTCAGCTTCAATACGATATAAGAACAGGAGGCAGTTTATTTGGCATTGTCATTTGTGGATCCTATATTCTTGACCTAGTTATGTAGAATCCATGTAAATATTCCATCAAAATTCATAGTTGTATGAGGAACCAAATATATATATATATATATATATATATATATATATATATATACATATACATATATATATATATATATATATATATATATATATATATATGTCACCAAACCTAAATAAGATAGTTGAATCTAAGAAGGCCATGCCAGGAACTGGATATAGATATCTCATGAGAGTCACAGCTAGAGCATGTCAAATACAAAAGTGAATGCTAGTGGCAAACCAGAGAACTGAACATGGACCTCTTGTTTGTAGATGTTGAGAAAGGATTACAAGAGCTGAATGGGCTTTCAACCCCATAAGAACAACAATTTCAACGAACTAGAGCTTTCTAGTACTGAACCATTATTCAAAGACTGTGTATGGGCAGACCTATGGCTCCAACTGCATATGTAGTAGAGGATGGAGTTGTTGGGCATCAGTGGAAGGAGAAGCCCTTGGTTCTCCCTTGCTTTTACTGCTAATTCAAGGGAATGTCCGGGCGCAGTAAGGGGGATTATAGAAGAAGAGTAAGGGGACCGGTTAGGAATCTTTTGGACAGGAAATTGGGAAAGGAAATAACATTTGAAATATAAATATTGAAATATCCAATTAAAAAAGCTATAAAATTTGTGAAAAAATAAAAAAGAAGTAAAGAAAAGAAAATTGGCAACTAGCCAGACCTATTGTCTCAGAAATCTAAAGAGTCCCTGTCAGAGAATTGTAGTCAGAATAATACTGGTGGAAAGACGGAGAAGATGAAGTCCAAATTTGAAGCACTTCTCTTTCCCAGATACCAGTCTCAGACACAAACTGCAATATGGAAATCCAAATCATGGCTGAGTTTACACTGAGCTGAGGACACAATACTTGTCTTTCCCTTGTTCCTTAGGACCTTTTACATCTGATATAAATAATCAATGCCATAAGCTCTGAGGAAAACAACTGGACCCTTTCCACCACTTGGCTTTTAGAATAACGAAATTAATGATATAAACTCTCTGACTTCCAGGAACTATATATAACAAGCAGGGTTGTCCAGATGCTTCTGGGAGGCTCTCAGCTCCGGATTCCCATATGTTGAAGGATCAGATGAAGGCTATCTCTTCAGAAAACCCACTCAACCCTAACCAGGACTCACTTAGCTTTTCAATGGACCAAGTATTTCTTCATTTTTTTTATACAAATACAGAAGGCCAGCTTCCTTCTCCCTATGTCTGTACTCTTTACGCTCTTCCTTCTCCCTCCCAAATGACTGTTCATTCTGAATTAGAGGCCAATCAGTAAACCATAGAGGTACTGAAGGAATATCCGAGAGGCATTTGATGTCAGGACAAAACTTGTAATATCACAGAAGATGGTAGGGCTCTCCAGGATAGAAGAATTTTTCAGGCAGAGCCTAATGATGATGTCACTGAGAACTGCCATGGCCTACCTGCTAAACAGCTTTCCTTACATTGAACAATTTGGAGGGTGCCCTTTCCAGGAGTGAATCCTGTGACACAGTGGAAACCTTTAGGTACGACATCTCTCTAAAGTTAAGTACTTCTGTTTGTTTCATTATTGGTAACATGTTCTTAATGGGGAAAGTTAGTCAGCGGCTTGGCATGGGTAGAAAAGATCTATGAACATGGAACTGAGGAGATTCTTCTGAATAATAATTTTATTCCCAGGTCCATTCCTTCAATTTCCTAGGTTTTCTCTGTTTCTCCAAGGCAAGTATTTTCCCTACAGACCTTCAATTAAATGAATAGTGTATTAAATTTTTTCTACACTTCTTGAGTGGGGAAATTATATATATTCCTGAATGTTTACTCAAAAATTCTGTTTTCCAATTCAATTTTTGCATTGATTTTGGCAACGAAGTGGGCACAGCTCTAGAATGAGTATAACAGTGTAAATACTGTGTACCTTAATCAAATGATAAACTCCCAAATCTTTATCCAAAAATTACCAGACATCATTAAAGAAAAGGACAGCATGGACTGTAGAATTTGGTTCTCTAGTCCCATTTGATATCAGTTCCCTAATATCTATCTTAGTGTTCGCAGGAAGAGGCTTGAGGGTTTTGGTTGTTTTACCATGATTCTTTCTCTAGGCCATACATATGTTTCAGGAGGATGTGCACGATGAGGAATGGCTTGAGGCCAGTGAAACCTCAGCTTCATTAGGTGCATAAGAACAGGAGAGAGTCTATTTGCCACTGTCATTTTTGGATTCTACTTTCTTGACATTGATTTCCAGAATCAATGTTAATATTCCATCTAACCTCATAGCTGTATGATATATATATAGAGATATATAGATATAGATATAGATATAGATATAGATATAGATATAGATATAGATATAGATATAGATATAGATATAGATATAGATATAGATATAGATATAGATATAGATATAGATATAGATATAGATATAGATAGATATAGATATAGATATAGATATAGATATAGATATAGATATAGATATAGATATAGATAGGTAGATATAGATAGATATAGATATAGATATAGATGATATATAGATATAGATATAGATATAGCTGTAGATGTAGATGTAGATGTAGATGTAGATGTAGATGTAGATATAGATATAGATATAGATATAGATATAGATATACATAGATATATCAGCCACATAAACTAGACAAGATGGATGAATTTTAGAATTACATGATTAGAAGTAACGGATATAGGTTTTTCCTGAGAGACAGAGGTACAGAAATACAGAAGTGAATGGTAGTGGAAACCAGTGAACTGAAAACAGATCTCTTGTTGGTATATTTTGAGAAAGGATTACAGGAGCTGAAAGATCTTTCAATCCAATAAGAAAAACAATGCCAATGAACCAGAGTTTTCTTGTAGTACATGAATATTCAAAGCTAGCACATGGGTAGACCTAGGGCTCCAAATTCATATGTAGCAGAGAATAGCCTTGTTGGGCACCAATGGAAGAAGATGACCTTGGTCGAAACTAGGTTTTATTACCAATTCAAGGGAATGTCAAAGCAAGGGGAATTATACAAGAAGTTAGGGGGACCAGATAGGGATCTTATATGCAGGAATCTGGGAAAGGCAAAAATGTTTGAAATGTAAATATGGAAAAATCAAATTAAAAATGCAAAAAAATGCTAAAAAATACAAAAAAATAAGTTAAAGATAAGAAAACTGCCAGCTAATCACACATGTTGACTGAGAAACCTAAAGGGTCACCATCAGGCAATGGGAGTCAGAGTAATACTAGTGGAAAGACTGATATAATGATCTAGAAACATGTCTCTCTCTGAAATACCAGTATCAGACATAAACTTCGCTATATGTATCCAATTAATCGAGGATTTTCTCTGAGCTGAGGACACAATACTTGTCTTTCACTTATTCTTAGGACCCCTTTCTTCTGGGCAAAAAAATAAAAGCCATGAGTTCTAAGGAAATGCACAGTGCCCTTCCCAACACCTGGCTTTTGGGATAAAGATATTAATGATATAAACTCTCTGTCTAACTGGTACCACTAGAAGCGGGGAAGTCCGGATGCTTCTGACAGACTCCGAGCTCCTGATCCCATTTCTGGAAGTCTCAGATCAATTCTATCTCTTCAACTTACCTACTCAACTCCTAGCAAGGACTCAGTGAGATTTCCCATGGTCAATATATTTCTTCCTTTTTTTTATACCAAGACTGAAGGCCATCTTACTTCTCCCCGTCTCTAAGCTTTTCATCCTCTTTGTTCTCACTCCCAAATTGCTGTTTCCTTTGAACTAGAGGCCAATTAGTAAACCCTATAGGTACTGAAGGAATATATGAGTGGAATTTGAAGACAAGACAACGCTTGTGACATCACAGAAGAAGCTTGGGAACTCCAGGATACAAGAGATTTTTCATGGGGCGACTAATGATGTCATTGAGATTTGCCATAACCTACATATCAACTAAAGAAAAAGAATGCTACATTTACATTTGATTTTGTGCAATAAAAATGATTCATGAGAAATCCTGAGCTTTCATAAAGCTAAAAGCTCACTTTGCACATGACATGATAATAGTAGGAGATTTCAACAACCCCCTTAATAACTGGAATGATCTTGGAAACAGATATTAAACAGAGATGTATGGAAAGTAATAGAAGTTGTGAACCAAACAGATTTATCAGATATTTAAAGAACATTCCATTCTAAAAAATAAGGATATATATTCTTCTCATAACCTCAGGGAACCTTGTTCAAAATAGACCACATAAATGGTCCCTCAACAGACCTTAACAGATATAGGAAGATAGACATAATCCCATGCACTCTATAAGATCACCACACACTAAGACTGGTCTTAAACAATAACAATAATGACAGAAAGCCCACATATACCTGGAAGTTGAAAAATGCTTTACTCCATGACAATTTGGTCAAGGAAGAAATAAAGAAAGAAATTAAAAACTTCTTAGTACTTAATGAAAATTAAGATACAACATTATCAAACATATGTGACACAATGAAAGCAGAGCTAAGAGGAAAACTTATAGATCTAAGTTCTAGCGAAAAAAAACAGGAGAGAGCATATATCAAGAGCTTGATAGCACTTGTAAAATGTCTAGAACAAAAAGAAATAAGTAAATCCAAGTGGGGTAGAAAGCAGGAAATTATCAAACTCAGAGCTGAAATCAATGAAGTAGAAATGAAAGAGATGAAACAAAGAATCGACAAAACCAGGAAATGCTTCTTTGAGAAAAACAATAAGATAGATAAACCCTTAGCCAAACTAACTAGAGGTCAAATAGACTGTATCCAAATTAAAAAAAAATATCAGATATGAAAAGGGAGACATAACAACAGAATCTTAAGGAATTAAAAAAAAAAACAACAATCAGATTCTACTATAAAAGCCTATATTTAACAAAACCGCAAAATCTGGAGGAAATGGATAATTGCGTAGACCGAGACCAGGGATCAAAGTTAAATCAGGAAGAAATAAACTATCTAAACAATCCCATAACTCCTAAAGAAATAGAGGGAGATATTAAAAGTCTCCCAAACAAACAGAGCCCTGGTTGAGATGGGTTTACTGCAGAATTCTATCAGACCTTCTTAGAAGACCTCATACTAATATTGTCCAAACTATTCCACAAAATTGAAAGAGACGGAGCACTAGCACATTCCTTAAATGAATCCACAATTACTCGTATACCTAATCCACACAAAGACTCAGCTCAGAAAGAGAACTTCAGACCAATTTCCCTTATGAATATTGATGAAAATATACTCAATAAAATTCTTGCAAACTGAATCTAAGAACACATCAAAAAAATCATCCATCATGATCAAGTAGACTTGAACACAGGGATGGAAGGATGGTTTAATATAGGAAAATTCATAAATGTAATCCATCATGTAAACAAACTCAAAGATAAGGAGCACATGATCATTTCATTAGATGGTGAGAAAGCATGTGACAAAATTCAACAACCCTTGTGGATAAAAGTCCTGGAAAAATCATGAATTGAAGGCTCATATCAAAACATAGTGTAAGAAATATACAGCAAACCTATAGCTAACATCAAACTAAATGGAAAGAAACTTGAAGCATTCCCACTAAAATCAGGGACTATACAAGGCTGCCCAACTCTCTCCCTACTTATTCAAAACAAGAGTCCATGTCATAGCCAGAGAAACCAGACAGTAAAAGGGGGTCAAACAGATACAAATTGGAAGGGAAGATATCAACATATCACTATTTGCAGATGATATGATAGTATACTTAAGTGACCCCAAAAGTTCCACCAGAGAACTTGTTAACCTCATAAACAACTTCAGAAAAGTGTCAGGGTATAAAATAAACTCAAACATACCAGGAGTCTCAATGCATCCACAATCAGGCTGAGAAAGAAAATAATGAATTCATGCATTTCACAATAGTTCCAAATAATATAAAATATCTTGGTTTGAGATTATAAAGCGATTTAATGATCTGTATGACAAGAAGTTCAAGTATCTGAAGAAAAAATTGAGGAAGATCTCAGAAGATATAAAGAACTTCCATGCTCATTGATGGACAGGATTAATATAGTAAAGATGACCATTTTGCCAAAAGCAATGTACACATTCAATCCAGTCTCCGTCAAAATTCCTACTCACTTCTTTAATAGAGACAGAAAGAACAATTTGCAAATTCATTCATAATAAAGAAAAAACCAGGATAGCTAAAACTATCCTCAACAATAAAAGAACTTCTCGGGGAATCATCACACTGAACTCAAGCAGTATTACAGAGCAATAGTGGTAAAAACTACAGAGACAGATGGATAGACCACTGGAATAGAATTGAAGACCCAGAAATGAACCCACACACCTATCATTTCATATTTAGCATAGGAGATAAAACCATCCAAAGGAAGAAACATAGCATTTTCCAAAAATAGTGCTGGTTCAACTAGAAGTCAGTATGTAGAAGAATTCAAATAATCCCATTTTTATGACTTTGTACAAAGCTTAAGCACAAGTGAATCAAGGACCTACACATCAAACCAGATACTCTCAAACTAGTAGAAGAAAAGATGGGGAAGAGTCTTGAATACATGGGCACTGGAGAAAATTTCCTGAACAAAACAATAGTAACTTATGCTCTAAGATCAAGAATTGACAAATAGGACCTCATTAAAGAGCAAAACTTCTGTAAGACAAAAGACAATGTCATTAGGACAAAACTTTAACCAAAATATTGGGAAAATATTTTTACCAATACTATATCTGATAGTGGGTATCAGATATCCAAAATATACAAAGAACTTAAGAAGTTAGAATCTAGAAAGCAAAAATACCCTATTAAAAATGGGTTACAGTGAGTTAGAAAACATTCTCAGCTGAAGGTTATCAAATGGCCAAGAAACAACTAAATAAAAGTTCAGCATTGTGAGGAGCTGTCCGAGGAGCTGTCCTCACAGAGATGTGAGGAGCTGTCCGAGGAGCTGTCCTCACATATGTGAGGAGCTGTCCTCACAAACTCCATTACAAGATGGCACCGGCATCCGGCAGAACGCACCTAGTAAAAAGGGCAATACGCAGGCGCCTGGTAACGTCCCTACTCAAAGGGACACGTACGTTTTGGTACGTCATCTGGCATAATTGGCAGCGACCAGTCAGAGAGTGACACGTCCTAGGCGAGGATAGTTTCCTATATAAGGGACGGTTATTCCTCACTCTCCGTCTCCGCATTGTAAGCTTATGCTCTCCCTCTCAAGACGCATTAAAGCTTTTCTGTAGTAGGATCCTGTGTGTGCCGCGTCGTTCCTACTGGCGAGACGTAGCGCGGGACATCTGGTGCCGAAAACCCGGGAAAGACCTCACCATCGTCAGCACCTTCGGAGATCCCTTGGCGACAAGGAGGATTCAGAACTGCAGGTAGATACGTTCGGAGAGGCAGCCCTCTCTTGGACTTTGGTCTGGGGTTGTCACCGCCTTGGGAAGGATTTGTTGAGGCTATAGTATTTGTCCTGGGAGCCACACTATTCTTTATGTTCTGTTTTCACCGTTTTCGCTGTTAAAAGGACGATCACAGCAGCTGAAGGCGCGTCTCAGTCTCTCGTATATAAGTGAGCTTCGCGCAGCTCCCTTTTACCTTCGATTTTGACTGTTGAGGAACAAGGACACAATAAGGCAGACGTAGATAAGCGGCACCGTCCGGGGAGGCGCGTGTAAGACTCCCGTACATAAGAGAGCAGCGTGTCCGTCTCTACCCTTTCACCTCACGCCTTGTCAGACGGACATAGATAAGCCGCCGGCGTTCCTGGCCCATCATGGGATCCTCACAGTCTGTGGTCACGGCCTTGGAAACAGTGTTAAAGCAGAGGAACATCAAAATTGGAGGAGGAACACTTAAAAACTTTGTGAAGGAGGTGGAGAGGGTGGCGCCTTGGTTTGCCTGTTCAGGCTCGTTTACGATTGCCTCATGGAACAAACTTGGAAAAGACCTTGACAGAAAATTGGCGGAAGATGATCTGCGCCTAGGGACCAAAGCTATATGGAAGCTGGTTAAGAATTGTTTAAAGGATGAAACGTGTAAGGCAGCAGTAGTAGAAGGACAGGCCACTCTCGAGGTAGTCCGGGAAAGTCTGTCAGAAACCGAACGTAGTGAGAGGTTGGGCGCGCGCAAGAAAAAAGACGTCCAAAGAAAGAAAAGGTGCCCTCCCGGTAAGTCCAAAGACAAGGGAGCGTTGAAATTTTCAGATTCTAGCACTTCCTCCTCTACACATAAACCAGGAGGGGGAGCCAGCCTATACCCTGTGAAAGAGCTAGAAGCGCTGAACCTCGACAGTTCTGAAAGATCTGAAAATAAAACCTTAGACTCAGAGGAGGAGGCTGAGCTAGATGAGGAAGCAGCTAAATATGAGGAGGAAAGATATTACCCAGATGAATGTAGGGGAAGTAATAGAAGCCTTCTAGCGCGGCCGCCACCAACGGCGCCTCCTCCATATGAGACACGCTCACGCGCCTTCTCACTAGTCCCCGAGAGGTTGAGAAGAAAGCTGAGTATGACATTTCCTATCTTTGAGACTCCGGAGGGAGGACGGGTCCATGCCCCTGTTGAATATAATCAGATTAAGGAATTAGCGGAATCAGTTAGAAAGTATGGAGTCACGGCCAACTTTACTCTAACACAACTCGACAGGTTGGCCATGACAGCATTGACACCAGCTGATTGGCAGATGATTGCTAAGGCAGCCATTGCCAGCATGGGCCAATACATGGAATGGAAAGCGCTCTGGTATGAGGCAGCCCAAACACAGGCCAGAGCAAATGCTACGGCCTTAATACCTGAGCAACAAGAATGGACTTTCGAACTCTTAACAGGACAGGGCCGCTTTGCAGCTGATCAGTCTGCTTACCACTGGGGCGCCTATGCTCAGGTCTCCAGCACAGCTATTAGAGCCTGGAAGGCACTGTCCAGGAGAGGAGGGATTGATAATCAACTTACAAAAATCGTTCAGGGACCCCAGGAAAATTTCTCAGATTTTGTAGCTAGAATGTCAGAGGCTGCAGGACGAATCTTTGGCGATCCTGAACAAGCAGCACCACTAATAGAACAGCTCGTTTTCGAGCAAGCCACCCAGGAGTGCCGAACAGCCATAGCCCCCCGAAGAAATAAAGGGCTACAGGATTGGCTTAGAGTTTGCAGGGAACTTGGAGGGCCCCTTACTAACTCAGGCCTGGCGGCTGCCATTCTCCAGTTCCAGCGACGCCCCGTTAAAGGGACGGATAAAAGATCATGCTTTCAATGTGGGAAAACAGGCCATCTAAAAAGAGACTGCAGGATGACAAAAAGAGACAGGGGGTCTGCAACCCTCTGTGTCCGATGTGGCAAAGGCTACCATAGGGCTGACCAGTGCCGATCAGTGAGAGACATTAAAGGCAAACTACTCCCTCCTTTGGAGACTCGACCTAATGAGATGTCAAAAAACGGGCTGGTGGGCCCCCGGTCCCAGGGCCCTCAAAGATATGGGAACCGCTTTCACAGGGCCACGACCCTGGCAGAGGAGGTCCCCCAAGAGGCGACACAAAATTGGACCTGCGTGCCGCCTCAGACTTCTTTCTAATGCCCCAGATGGGCATTCAGCCAATTCCTGCTCAGACTGTGGGGCCTCTACCCCCGGGAACCATAGGCCTTGTCCTTGGGAGAGGATCTCTCGCCCTACAAGGACTGATAGTCCATCCAGGCCTTGTTGAAGCTCAGCGCTCTCTTGATATTCAGATTCTTTGTTCAAGTCCCGATGGGGTTTTTTCCATAAGTAAAGGAGATAGAATAGCACAGTTATTACTCCTTCCGTGCTTCCAGGCCACGATACAGGATACTAAGGGACCCATGGGGTCCACTGGTCATGATTCGGCATATTTGGTGGTTCACCTTAACAACCGCCCAAAATTGAGCTTAGAAATTAATGGAAAGAAATTCGAAGGCATACTGGATACTGGGGCTGATAAAAGTATAATTTCCTCAAAATGGTGGCCTCAATCATGGCCTACCACAAAATCTTCTCACTCACTACAAGGATTAGGCTACCAGTCATGCCCTATGATCAGCTCTGCCACTCTAACTTGGACAACTGCCGACGGCCGACAGGGACAATTTATTCCTTATGTACTTCCCCTGCCTGTTAATCTTTGGGGGAGGGATGTTATGCAGACCATGGGACTGACCTTATCTAATGAATACCCCCCACAAGTGGCCCACGTGATGTCAAGGATGGGCTATAAGGAAGGGAAAGGCCTTGGGCGATTAGAACAGGGTTGTCTCACGCCCATTGAACCGATCGCCAACCCCCATAAACAAGGCCTGGGTTTTTCCTAGGCGCCATTGGGGCAGCACGACCCGTACCATGGAGGACGGAGGACACAGTGTGGGTTCCCCAATGGCCATTAACCTCTGAGAAATTACAGGCAGCTACAGGACTGGTGGATGAACAATTAAGATTGGGACATTTGGAGCCCTCTACCTCTCCTTGGAACACCCCAATTTTTGTAATAAAGAAAAAATCAGGAAAATGGCGACTACTCCATGACTTGAGGGCCATTAACGATCAGATGGAATCCCTTGGACCCATTCAGCGGGGCCTTCCTATACTCTCGGCCCTACAAAGAGATTGGAATTTGGTAATAATAGATATCAAGGATTGTTTTTTCTCTATTCCTCTTTACCCCCCAGATAGGCCCAGGTTTGCTTTTACTGTTCCATCAATTAATCATATTGAACCTGATAAAAGATACCAGTGGAAGGTCCTACCTCAGGGCATGGCCAACAACCCTACGATGTGTCAGTTATATGTTCAGGAAGCCCTCAAACCAATCAGGGAGACCTATCCAAATTTACTGTTAATCCATTACATGGATGATATATTGATGTGTCATAAAGACTTAGAATTACTCAAACAAGCCTATTCCTTATTACAAAAAACCCTTAAACAATGGGACTTACATATTGCTACAGAAAAGGTCCAAATTGCTGACACAGGTCATTTTCTAGGATCCATTATTTTCCCTGATAAGATTATACCCCAGAAACTGGAAATCCGTAGAGACCACCTCCATACTCTTAATGACTTTCAGAAGCTCTTGGGAGATATCAACTGGTTGAGACCATTTTTGAAAATCCCTTCCGCGGAATTAAAACCTTTGTTCGAAATATTGGAAGGGGACGGCCACATCACCTCCCCTCGTGTGCTAACTCCCACTGCAACCAAGGCCTTACTAAAAGTAGAAGATGCCATAAAACAGGCCCAATTGCAACGCATTGATTGGTCTCTACCTTTTTCACTCTGTGTACTAGATACCAAGGATTTACCCACTGCCGTTTTATGGCAACAAGGTCCACTGTTATGGATCCATCCACATGCTTCCCCTGTGAAGATTATTGATTGGTATCCAGCCGCAGTAGCACATCTGGCTATTAAGGGCCTAAAAGCTGCCATCTGTCATTTTGGGACTCCACCCCAATCCTTGATTATCCCATATACACCCTACCAGGTCCAAACTCTAGCCGCTACCTCTGATGATTGGGCAGTGCTGCTCACATCCTTTACAGGGAAGATAGATAATCATTATCCTAAACACCCCCTATTGTGTTTCGCAAGATCACAACCTATTGTTTTCCCTCGCATCACATCCCACAAACCATTAAAGGAGGGGATAACGGTGTATACGGATGGGTCAAAAACAGGGGTGGGAGCATATGTGGTAAACTCCCAAGTATTCTCACGACAATATTTTGAAACCTCACCCCAAGTGGTAGAATGCCTAGTGGTCATGGAGGTCATTGAAAAATTCCAGGTTCCTCTAAATATTGTTTCAGATTCCTCCTATGTGGTTAATGCTGTTAGTATTCTTGAAACTGCCGGTATAATTAAAACCACTAGTAATGTGGCAGATATTTTCCGAAAAATCCAAATTATCCTATTAAATAGAAGATTCCCTGTATACATTACTCATATACGGGCCCATTCTGGACTCCCTGGCCCAATGAGTTCAGAGAATGATTTGGCTGACAAAGCCACAAAAATGATAGCTGTGGCCCTGGCCTCTCCTTTAGAGGCCGCTAAAGCCTTTCATGGCAATTTCCATGTCACCTCAGAAACTTTACGCCACCGCTTCTCTATAACTAGAAAAGAGGCACGTGATATAGTCACCCAATGCCAACAGTGCTGCCAGTTCCTCCCAGTTCCTCACATCGGGGTCAACCCAAGAGGAATACAGCCATTGCAAATCTGGCAAATGGATGTTACTCATAATTCTACTTTTGGAAAATTTCAGTATGTGCATGTATCTATAGACACATGTTCTGGCATTCTACATGCCACCCCACTTACAGGAGAAAAAACAACACATGTCATTCAGCACTGCCTTGAAGCATGGAGTGCTTGGGGAAAGCCAAAATGTGTAAAAACTGACAATGGCCCCGCCTACACATCTCAAAAATTCCGTCAGTTTTGTGCTCAGATGCAGGTTACCCACCTGACGGGCCTGCCCTACAACCCTCAAGGACAGGGAATCATAGAGCGTGCTCATCGGACGCTCAAATCATATTTAATAAAACAAAGGAGGGGAATTATGATAGAACTCCCCCTAACACCACGAGTGGCCACTGCTCTGGCCCTTTTTACCTTAAATTTTTTAAATCTTGATGAAGCTGGACAAACAGCGGCTGAGCGACATTGCTCAGAGCCCAAGAGGACAAAAGAATTAGTCAAATGGAAGGATGTATTAACAAATGAATGGAAAGGCCCGGATCCTGTTTTAATAAGATCCAGGGGAGCTGTCTGTGTTTTTCCACAGGACAATGAAAATCCCATATGGATCCCAGGACGACTTACTAGGAGCATCACAGCAAGTGATCAAGAAGGGACTGGGACTCCTGCACCTCCTCACTCTTCTTCCATGGATGCCAGCAACGGTGCAGGGCGAGCTACGATGGGGAATAATGTCAACCTTTCCACTCCCGATGCCGGTGATGTACCACTAACAGGGATTTAGGGTTGGCCTATTTACCTAAGGATCCACAGGTTGAACGACTAAAAGAAAATAGGACTATTCCCCTTAAGGGCAGCCTTTGTTTTGGCATATTCAACAAAACATCTTTTGATCTCCCTTGCATTATGTTATATAATCAATCTTCTGCTTGGTTAAGGGAGGCCACATGGGGAACTGGTGAGGAGGACATTGTGGCTAACGCCACAGTTCTCTATGGTGGTGGCCTTACATTGGGTTAATGGTAGCTGCACTGATCTTACGCCCATAGCGATGCTACTTGGAGGAAAGGGCGAAAAGGGACGGTTGTCATTTTCCTGGACGGGGAACATCAAACCTGCTGCCTCTGTCTGGACAGCTACTCATATAAAATATCGCAGTAGTTACCCGCATGCCTCGCTTTATCCCGATCCCTGTTGATGCCCCGGGGACCATGACCTTATTTAGAGGAAAAAGAGATTTTGGTACTTCTGCAATTATTGCTGGCATTATTGCTACGACAGCAGTCGCTCCCTCGGTTACTGCCTCGGCATTGGCCTTGTCAAATTCAGTACAGACAACCCAAACTATCAACGATTTATCGGCCACCATCTCTGTGGCTCAGGACAGACAGGCCTCAGCCAATACTCAGATATAGGGAGGCCTTATGCTTGTCAACCAACGTATAGATCTGGTCCGAGAGCAATTAGACATTCTATGGCAACTGGCCCAGCTTGGCTGTGAGCAAAAACTCCCAGGCCTTTGTGTCACCTCCATATAATATGACAAATTTACCCGAGCTGCTAATCTGTCTAAGAGTCTTTCACAGCATCTGTTACAGAATTGGACCTCGGAGTTTGAACAGATACTTCGGGAGCTGAGAGCGACCATCATTCAAATAAATTCTACCCGACTGGACCTGTCTTTGACGGAGGGATTGTCGTCCTGGATCACCTCAGCAGTCTCTTATTTCAAGGAATGGGTGGGAGTGGGACTTTTTGGAGTGATCCTCTGCTGTGGATTAGTGTTACTCCTCTGGTTGCTTTGCAAATTGAGATCTCAAACAAGAAAGGACAAAGTAGTGATCGCCCAGGCGCTTGTAGCCCTTGAACAAGGAGCGTCAGCCGATATCTGGTTGACCATGCTCAAGCAACAGGTCGCCGGCTGGACAGCTCTTGCACTCCTAGAACCTCGGTTCATTGCACAGGATTAGAGTGTCCGGCTTGAGCAGCCCATGAGGGGTGACGAGCTTAGCATCGCACAGGGAAGTTCTACCAAATATGCTCCCTGGAAGGCATGTCATATTACATGAGGGTTTCTGCCCCAGTTTTCCCTCCCTCGAAAAATGGCAGTGCGACGGGTCGGGAGTGCCCTGGGTCCCAACAACAGCCTAAGGGTATCTCTCTTGTACAGGTTCGCCAACTTTGTACGAGGATATGACCTCTGTCTTCACCCTCCTATATCTGGGTGTCCTGTTTGCTTAAAAAAAACAGAAAAGGGGGAGATGTGAGGAGCTGTCCGAGGAGCTGTCCTCACATATGTGAGGAGCTGTCCTCACAAACTCCATTACAAGATGGCACCGGCATCCGGCAGAACGCACCTAGTAAAAAGGGCAATACGCAGGCGCCTGGTAACGTCCCTACTCAAAGGGACACGTACGTTTTGGTACGTCATCTGGCATAATTGGCAGCGACCAGTCAGAGAGTGACACGTCCTAGGCGAGGATAGTTTCCTATATAAGGGACGGTTATTCCTCACTCTCCGTCTCCGCATTGTAAGCTTATGCTCTCCCTCTCAAGACGCATTAAAGCTTTTCTGTAGTAGGATCCTGTGTGTGCCGCGTCGTTCCTGCTGGCGAGACGTAGCGCGGGACACAGCATACTTAGTCTTCAGGGAAATTCAAATCAAAACAAATCTGAGATTCCACCTCACACCAGTCAGAATGGCTAAGATATAAATGTCAGTTGAGAGCAGATGCTAGCATGGATGTGGAGAAAGAACACCACCACTCCATTGTTGGTGGGATTGCAATCTGGTACAACACTTTTGAAATTCAGTCTGAAGGTTCCTCAGAAATTGGTCATTCCATGACCTGAGGATGCAGGTATACCTCTATTGGGCATATACCCACAAGATGGTCCAATATACAACAATGAAATATCTTTGACTATGTTCATAGCAGCCTTATTTAAAATAGCCAGAAGCTGGAAAGAACCCAGATGCCCTTCAACAGAGAATTGGATATAGAAATGTGGTACATCTACACTATAGAATATTAATCAGCTATCAAAACAATGACATCATGAAATTCATAGGCAAATGGAATGAACTAGACAATGTGCTGAGTGGGGTTACTCAATCACAGGAAAACACACTCAGCATCCATTCATTGATAAGTAGATATTATCCAAAAAGCTTGAATTACCCATCATGCAATACACAGACCATATGAAACTCAAGAAGGATGACCAAAATGCAGATGATACACTCTTTCTTTAAAAGGGGAACCAAAATACCAATCGGACAGAAAAGGAGGCAAAGTTTATAACAGAGACTGAATAACCTGCCATTCAGAGCCTGTCCCACATGTAGCCCATGCATATACAGCCACCAAAACTAGATAACTGGATGAAGCTAAGAAGTGCAGGCTGACAGTAACTGGATGTTGATCCCTCCTGAGAGACATAGCCAGAATACGAAAAAACAGAGGGAAAATGCCATCAGCAAACCACTGAACCAAGATTGGTGGCTCAGTGTCTGGGAGATCTCAGCAGTCTAGATTAGTTGAGACTGCTGGTCTTCCTATAGAGGTTGCCCTCCCCTTCAACTTCTTCAATCCTTCCCCTAATTAAAGAACTGACAGAAGTCAGAGACTGATACCTTTTTAAAATATATGTACCATTTAATTTTGAATGGTATAGTATGGGTTCTCATATACAATTGATGGCAATATGTATTTATTAGAGTCTTCTGAGATGGAAATTTGGCAATATTTATACAAATATTACATTACTTAACAGCCTTGACATCATTCCAACAATGTGTTTCATAATTTATACAAAATATAATGTAAATAATCACCATTGAGTACAGTGCCTGAATCAGTGTCCATGCTGTTTTTCATTAGCAAACTTTATTTAATGAAAATGAAAATAATCTGAATGGCACAATTAGGTTATTATTGAAAGAAATTAGTATACTACCATTTATCAAATGCATGATATTCCATGAAGAAATTCCCCATGCACATCTATTCAAGATATATTGTAGAATGAAAAGCAAATGACAGAATATTGCATTATGTAATCAAACTTCAAAAACAGAAGATTTACATATATTCTATAATTTTGTCAATGTTGAGTAAACCTGCTACAAGAGCAGGGGATGCGGGAGACAGAACACTGGCAGTTCTACGGTAATTTGAGCTACACAATGAAACCCAATTTTTAAAACAAATAGAGCAGACTTGAAAGAATATCTCCCAAATTTTCTTTGTGTTTACATTTAGAAGTTTTAAGAAGCAAGTTATACTTTGACAATTTCATACATGCACAACAAATGTATGGAAGCCCTCTACACTCTCAACCTCATCCTCCCCAAGTGCATATATTTATATTTTTGTTTCATGACCCCCTGGATATAACTGAGCCTTTTCGGTGAAAATAAATGTGAAGCTATACATTTCATCCACTAGTAAGGCACCAGTGGCTACATCATTTTTTTTATTTTCCAGCACTGCCCTTAGTTATTTGAATAGGCAGGGTCAATATAAGTTAGGGTCTGTTCAGATAGATGTAACTATTGCGACTCCCTGAGTTTCAAAACTAAATAATGCTCAGAAGACAGCACCTCACAGATCTTGTTACCTATTAATTAGCCCTTGAAAGAAGCCAAACCCTGAACATCAACTTATCTCTAAACCAGAAATTATCTCCAATGAGTCATCATTTGAAAATGAAAACTTACTTTTCTCCAAGGGACTCTCACTGCATACACAAACTAATTTTAAGGGTAGATTGTATAAAAAGCACTAAGGGAACTCATCATTATCATTGGAGAGTCCTTGTCTTATAATGGATCAGGACTTTTCCTTCAAAATTTCTATTTCCTTTTTAATTTGTTTAATTATATATTAACTGTTATTTGGTATGTTTTTGTATAGATTTTGTATATATTCTTTCATGGTTTATGTTTTATGTTTCCATGGAATTCTCCAGTTTGTGAATGGAAGTCTGGGTCTCTGTGTCTGTACCTGATTCTTGTGCCTTTTATTGGGTCTTTTTTTTGATGTAATAAACAAGAGGTGTATTTGAGGAAACAGAGCTCTGGGGACGACACGTATCTCACACAGGAGACAGAGGAGTCGACCCCGAGCCAAATTAGGGGAAGGGATTTATAGGGAAAATTACATAGGTAGTTGGCAACAGTCACACAAAGCAATTTCATTGGTTTGTAACTTGGGCTCAGTTCAACTCTAGGCCACCCTCCTTCTGGGGCAAGCTGACCCTAATTCTCGTTTTTCTCAGGACTGTTGAGTCAGGCCTTATCAAGGCCAGATGTTTTGTGGTGGCTATAGCAAGGCTACATCCCCAAAACATGTTATGTTATTCTTTGCTGTGAGGTGCACTTGTCCTCACAGCAGGGTCAGTGGGGGATAGTTTAAAACCTTTATTCTTTCATTCTATTGGGTCTTTTCTATCTGCTTGTTTTGTTCTATTCCACTTCACTAACTGTTATGTTATTTTTATCGCTTAGATGACTGTTGTTTTCTACTGAGAGACAGAAGGCATGTAGATACAGGTGGCAAGAGAGGTATAGAAGAAGGGGGAGAAATAGAGGGAAGAGAAACAGTAATAAAATATATTGCATAAAAAGTCTAATTTTAAGAAAAGAATTTTATAAAAGATACTTTCTATAGCCTGTCTGCTCCCTTTTCTCAAAGTCCTAACTAGTTTCATATCAAAAGTTTTAATCACTTTCCAACTCACAGAAAGTGATTTTGTTTATAGCCAACATGGAACTGGAACTACGTGAGTGAAGCTTCTGCACGCTTAAAGTAATGCAGTAGGAGAGTCTTTAAATGCTTTCAGAGACATCAAGCCATTCAGGTACAGTGGGTATTTCACATAATGGATGTTACAAATTTTTGATGGGAAGATATACTTTTTTCATACTTCAGTTATCATGAAACTCTTCAAGATCAAATTAAAAGTTGTATTGGATACAATCATGGAAAAGGTATGTTCCATTAAATTTTCACAATTAACTCAAATAATACTAAAATACCATTAATAAATCAGAATATATTGTATCCTAAGTGCATATCAACATGACAATTAAGAAATAGAAGTAGATGTGTATTATTGGATAAAAGCTGTTTCTGGAGAGGCACTACTTTATTTCTGGCACAATTTCACTTTTTTGGTAGATGGGTTAAATCAAAGCCTGATAATGAAGGTCTTGCTGTAAAAGACCATTCTCTCACTACGGAACTCTTAAAACCTGTTGTAAAGAGTGCTAGCATTTCAATCAATCATTTGAAATAATTTTGGCAATGTCTTTACAACACTAAAATGACTACACAGGAGTTAGTGTTCATCAATATCTCTGCTTCAAGCAGAATACTTCTCATTTCTTTGTTGGTAAACAAAATTTCAAATTCAGTTTCATGTAAATTAGATGGTGGCATTGATGATGGTGGTGTTAGTGGTGGTGGTGATGAAGATGATGAAGAAGAAGTCAAAAAAGAATTTTTGGGACAGAAAACAAATCCTTACTATTTTCAGTGTTTTTCCTATCTTTAGTATATATAAGATCAACAGTGAAAAATAATCTATAGTAAGTGATATGTTGGGAAGGAAGAGGTTTAAGCTCATCAATAGCCCACAAAACACCAGAAGAGAAAGCAAATTTTGTCATGAGAAATTTATAACTATTCTACAAGAAATCATTATCATAACCAGAAAAATGAATCAATTTAATTGTGTGAGTCGGCAAATTGCCTTTCAGAGTTTAACTAATATACATAAAATTATCATGGACAGAGTGCAATCCATGTCTGTCAGGACCAAAGCCCATGGATTTTAGATCTTGGTGTCCAAGGATTTTTAAAATGATTGACATAATGAAGGCAATGTGCAATCCTGAATGTCTTGCCATATAAGTCACAAAGACACCATAGTACATGCTGTGTATCAGGTTAGCCCTTTTTCATATACATTCAGAGTCTCAAAGATTAAAATGGTTGAGGTTAAGAAGAGGGCAGTTTTCAGGCTGCATTTACCTCTCTAGTGTGCAGTATGTTTTTGTTGGATCATTACACAGTGTTTAATTTTATTTTATTGGAACAGGTGATATAATTTACCTGTACAGATTAATGACCCTCAGTTTGATATTTCCATAATGAAGACACCATGCACTGAAATAATGTAACTACCTTTTTCATTGACTTTCCTGCAACTGACCAAAAATTAGTATAATTTATATTACTTTTAGGGGGAAAAGGTGACTTGCAGAGGATACAAAAATTCTTAATAGACTTTCTGAGTTTTTCTATTTTAGAATTTTTATTTATTCTTCATATATGTATACAATGTACCTTGATCACACCTATACTTAGCTTGGTTCTACTCTTTCCAGATACATTCTCTTTCCAGTTTCATGTTCTTTATATTTTCCTTTTTTCTTTTCTTTGTAATCCATTGGTTCACTGAGTACTGCCTACCGGGATGTTCCCTAATCTTGTTGTCTTAATTATGTGCAGGACTTGTGCATACAAGTGTAGATGCACTGAGGCCATAGGTCCTATAACTATGTCATGTCCAGATTGCTTTCTCCCTCTCCTCACATTCTGCCTTCTCCTTTTCTTCAATGTTTCCCCAGACTTATGCTCAGCATTCTTCTTCTAGTGGTCTTAGCACTTATACCAGTTACACATATCTTCAGTAATTGCTGCACAGTACACCTATACATTTCTCTGACCACAGCTCATATAAGCTGTAATCTATGGAGAAAAACAGTAAGAATTGGAAGGCAGTTTGACAACATGGCTATTTAGCAAAACAGGAATAGTAGGATCTTCTCTATGGCCATCAGAGCCATGGGAAAATTTGACTGTGTTTATAATATGACATCTGACTTTCCTTCTATAGAAGAGGCTTAAAATCAAACAAATAATAGTTTCCTATTTTCATAAGATTTCGATATTTGTCTTCATAGTTCCGTTATTTCAATCGGGATAATGATATCTAGCTTTATCAGTATCCATGCCAATGATGAAATTTTTCTATTTTCATGCTTAAATAAAGATCTAGTGTCTGTATATGTTATTCATCCCATTTTATAACATGGATATTGTGAAAAGTTAGAAGATAAATTCATTTAATGAAGGTATCACAGGAATATACAGATAGATTCCTTCATGTATATATTTCATCATTGGTAGTATTGAATCACAAGTGATTTCAGGTTTTAATTTCTACGTCGATTTCTATAATAGCTATATTAAAATTTAGTCCAAGCAACTTTATACTAGGTTTCTTTTTTCCAGCAACACAGTATAAGTATGGTCATTTGTATTTAAACTTCACCGATGATTTGTGCGTTTAGTATTTTTCATGTACTTTTTGATAATTATTGTGCAATTGTTTTAAGCATTTATTCAAATATGTAAAATATTCCTGAAGAATAAGATATATTGGGTCTTATATTATAGATTTGATCCCTATGTCAGATAAACTTTTGGAAAACACATTCTTTTATGATGAGGTAAATTGCACCATCATTGCACTGATTCTTGTGCTGAGTAGTTTCAAGTGCTATTCATATATATATATATATATATATGTATATATGTATATATAGTATATGTGTATATATATATACTATATATATATACTATACATATACATACATATATATATACTATACATATACATACATATATATACTATACATATATATATATATACACATATATATATATATATATATATATATATATATATATATATATATACACTATAATATCTATGGGAAATTGAAGGAGAGGAAAATGTAAGACCAAAACTTTGTTATATGTTAAACATATAGAATCCTCTGTTCCTGTATTTCTTCATGACAAAAAGCATGTTATTAAATGGGAAATTACTTTTATGTTCCCTACTATAGCTCAATCCTCCATACTCAGTCATATTTCAATTGCCTACTGTCCTAGTGTATGATACATCTATGCCTGCCTTCTGAAGAAAATTGCATTCCCAACCACCTATTTATGAACTATTCAAAGAGAAGACCACCAGTACAGATTGGATTTAGGAGCACAGTAATAATGTACAGTGAGACTGTTATCTAGGAGATTACTGTTAAAGAAATAGCAAATTTAGTAATTAGGTTTTTTAATTTACATACCAAACTTTGTCGCCTCTATTGCCCCTTCTTCCCAGAGTCTCTGACCCAATCCTCTTCTCTCCTAAAATGATGACATGACTAGATTGCTCCAACTCTGAAACATCAAGTCTCTTAAGGATTAGGCACATCCTCTCCAACTGCAGTCAGATAAGCTAACCCTGTTTGGGGACAGATTCCTCAGTCAGGCTATAACTTTACTACAACAGGGCATTCCCCACTCATGTTTTTGAAGAACCCACATGAAGATTGATCTACATGTCTGCTACATATGCGCTATGGCTTAGGTACAGCCTGTGCATGATCTTCAGTTGGGGGCTCAGTCTCTAAGAGCTTCCAGTGGTCTACGTTCATTGACACTGTTGGTCTTCCTGGTGCTTTCCCATGGGATGGGTCCAAATTTGCACTGGCAATTCACTCAGTCCCTGATTTTCTTTTAGACTTGACAAATTGTCTGTAGAAAGTTCTGTGAGTGTACTTGTGTCTTTATCCCTCCACTGCTGATCCTTCCTGACTACAGGAGTTGGTCTATTCATGTTCCATATCACCAATGTAAGTCACATCTTAGGTCACCCCATTGATTCGTGGGTACCTCCCTTATCCCAGGTATCTTTCTCATCCTGGAGATTTCCCCTATGTCCTCATCTTCATAAGTTCCAGATCCATTTCTTCTCATGACTATCTTGACATATCTTCTGTCCCTTCTCACACGTAATCCATTCTCCTTTCCTTTCCTTCTCCCATCCAGTTCCTTCCATCAATCTGCCTTCAAGACTATGTTCTTCCCCATTCAAGTGAGAGTAAAGCATCTACACATGGGCCTTCCTTCTTGTTTATCTTCTTTGGATCTATGAGCTTCGTGGAGGGTATCCTGTAGTTTATGGATAATATTAACTTGTAATTGAGCAATTTCAACAACCCTGAAGCATCATATTTTTATAATAGTATTCAACATTGAAAATTATAGTTCAGTAGGAGTGAATGTCAAGAGGGGTAAAAATTAAGCAAAAAGCAACTTAAAACATAGATCAAATAACAAATTTTACCAGTTGATATTCTTATAATAATAATAGTCTACTACCACAAGTAATTATTATCTCACAGGTGATTTTTTAAATGATACCAACATTTGGTAGGCAAGTGATGTTTTTACCAAATAATTATGGATAGTATGTCTAAGATCAAATAAGTTAAATTGATTGTTTTCATTTTGATATCACTTGCTGGCATTTTTCCTCAAACATGAGGTATATTACATTAAACATTGAGGTTTTAATTTTAAATTTTAATATTTATTTTAACCTAACCTATAAAGTAACAGGTTGCTTTATGTCATGTTTGCAGACATTGAACTTTATCCTCCCTTCCTCAGTTCTTTTTCCCCACCCCACTATGCCTCTCTCACTTAAACTATTCTGTCTGCGTCATTCTTACTTCTACATTCATATACCACATGATCAAAACCTTCCAAACCACCCTGTTCTAAACCCTACTTTCTAATCTCATGTGACCCATTCCAGTTTAATAAACTCAAACGACCCATGGCTTCACATAAATGCAAGTACATTACAATTAGATTGTATGATCTATATGAGAAAGAACCCATGGAATTGCCTTTCTGAGTCTTGGTAATCTTACACGTTGTATATTCTAGTTACATCTATTTTCCTGAAACCATCATAGTTTAGTTTTCCTAGTGGTGAATGCAATACCATTGTGTACATTTTGTCAATATTACCTATTTACCTATCAATGAATATTCCTTACTATTCTCAATAAAACAGCAATTGCTTTCTTTGTGAATAACTATGAGAAAGCTCAGATATAGAAGTCAAAATTTATTATTGACAAACTAAGAAATATTTTCAAAAATAAAATTAATAACACATTTGTGGATATATTAACTAGAGATGTGTTTTTGTTTATAAAGTATGAGGTATTCATTATATTTTACATTGATTAAAAATGGAGAATATTCAGTAATTTGGAGAATGTTTGTAAAATGTCCATCAATAAGTGGTATTTCCACTAAAAATTTAATCTTTTTAATATATATATATATATATATATATATATGTATATAATTTACTTCAAAATAAATTACATTAAGAAGTTACCGGAATAAAATTCAATAACCAAACCAAAGACCTGTTATGTGAATAAACAACACACTAGGAGTTATTGAAAACCTCTCCAGTTAAAGTAAGAGACTTAGAAAAAAGTCAGCATTTTAATATAAATGCATATGTCAAACAAGATACAACAAAATCCTGCAATTCTAGCAAGATGTTTACTATGCATTCCTATCTGCTAAGGTTTCATCAACAAGCATGGAATATGAAGAGAATGTATATATGAGAAATATAAATTCATGTTTAACATTCTAACTTTCCTCATAACGTCAAGCAGACACATTTCTATTTTGTTGCTCCAAAAGTATATACTAAGTACGGCTTTTGATAATGACACTAATATTTCAAAAGTATCATGTAAACATCCAAAGACCTTAATAAAATACCCAGAGGTATCAGAGCAACTGTACAAACTTAAGAAGAAAAAGAATTTTTTTCTACGTATGCATAATGAAGTCCCCAGCTAACCAATACCAGAGGGGTCAAATTTATTATCCTATATATTCCATAGAAGTCTCTGTCCCAGTTCATTGTCCCTTAGTGGGTGGTATTTATACAAAATTTGTTCAAATCATCTGATGTTCACTCCAACAAAAAAAGCTGTATACTTTAGAGGAAAACCAATTAAAGGTTCTCATTCTTTATTGTGCAAAATTTTAGATTTGATTTTTTATGCTCAATATACATCTACACCTTAGTGATGACCTATCAAGATTGGCCAGAAATCCACAAGTCTTAATTAACAATGTAAAGCTCTTTAGCTAATCACAGAAAAGCCTTCAAATATATTTACAGAGGTTTATTTAATATAAGTACACCTTGAAGTTTAAAGAGAATAGTGATAGAAAACATCTTTTCATACATTTTCAGTGCCTAAACATTTTTATAGCTAAGATATTCCTTAGAAAAAAGATAAAATTATTAACATCTTACTAAAATAAAATGAGAGTTTTTTCTTTGTATAATACAGAACTTATTATTGAACTTTTCTTGAGACAGTGTTTCTTTTATATCCCTGGCAGTACCAGAAATCTCTCTCTCTCTTTCTCTGAAGGCCAAGCTGACCTTGAACTTAAAGTTCTGCCTGCTTCTGCCTCCCCAGTGCTAAGAGTAAAGTCCTGTGCCAACACACCCAGTGCTTTTCTTCATCTTTAACATGCTCTTGTCTGATTATATTCCATATCTTATGAAGTTACTTTCCTAGAAATGCCTAGAAGAAATCCAATACCAACAACATATTTTGCACATATAAGTTCCTCATCCCGAGCTGCTGATTGATCTAGTCACGTAGCAAGCTCTCTGAAGGAATGGAAAATAACAAATATTTGCATTCATTGCAGGAGTAAAGAAAAGGCCTAATCACTGCACAATCACATGATATCACGGAACAATACTGCCAACACTAAAAAGCGAAATCTGATAAAGAGACCGGTACACGAATCCACTGTTTCTTACCTTCTGATTAGTTGTGCACACTCTGGCCACCATTTCATTATAACCAGGTTGAACCCAAAGGTATTCTCTGCCCCAAGGATCCATTTCTATTGTAATGTCATATTCACCCATGTTCAGTTAAATTTAACCACCGACCACACCAAAGTCTTGGTTTATAAAATATCCAACAGTAACCTGGGAAAAATGCTACAAAAATATGTTTATTACTAATAAATAAACAAATGGTCTTTTACTTGTTAAGCCACTGAATCTATCCCTTTTCATTGTATTGAATGGTTCTGGTTATATTCACAAACCAAGAAAATTGTGTTTACGTCAAGAAACAATTTGTAAGATTTACTTTTCTCTGTCTATTATATAGACTATAAAGACTAAACAGATATCAATGATTAATAGAAAGCAATCTTACCTGTTGTGTCCTTTCACCGTTTCTCCAATTTTTCTTTTTTATAATTGAAAAAGTATAGTTAAACCTATTATTTAATATTTTTCCCACTCCACTTCAGTTTCTACTTCAATTCTGAGTGATAAGTCTAATTGGGATCTGATTACATATATTGGCCACATACATATTTTTCTTAAAAACCCTGAGGCAATGATTTTTATGCTAGAAAGTATTCTTTTGGGACAGCATTATTCTGGAAATTTAGTTCATCCCTTTTCATGGGTTTTCTCTGAATGACTTTATTATTTGCTAATTTGTTTGAAATTTTTAGGAGTATTGTGTGTGTGTGCCTGTGTGTGTATACATACATATATACATGTTTATGTATGCTTGATAATTCAACTTTAATATTAGCAGAAAAATTGCTTGAGTAATATTGATTATTTATGGGCATAGTGTATTTTTGTATATGCTGTACATATAAACTTAAAAATGCATTATGTATATTTCTTCAAATGCAATGTTTAAATGTGTATATTTGATCAAACCTATTAAATGCAGTTTTAGAATTTTCCAACATTAATTTTATCTTATTAGGTGTCTAGAAAGAAATACATGGAATCATGAATCATCTCTTAACTCCAACTGTAGGTAGACTCAATGATATATCTTGCTTTTATATATGATTGCTCACCTTTGGGTCATTAATTATATATTTAATTTGCTCTATTTATATTATAAGTGTGTGCCACATTGTTTATATGGATTCGTTGATAATTTCCTTCTGTCAACAAAAATTAAAAATAAATGATTTATATACATTATTTCAAAATCTAAGATTCAGTTTCTTCCATAATCAAATACCATAATTCATAAAATCAGAAACATTTATTGATTGTGGCTATTAACAAAAAGTATTTGATGTACCATTACTATAAACATATTGTAATATTATCCATTGAAGTTTCCTCAAGGAGTTGTCTAACTTTTAATTAAAGGAAGTATAGCAAAATTGTTAGTATCTTTAATTTTCAAATGATATCAGTATTTTTTCAATCTATATTCCTTTAAATTGAAAAATAGATTTTTGTTTATATAAGTCATAACTAAAAGGGACATGTTGGCTATAGACAGCAAAAGAGACCAAAGGAAATTAATGCCAAACTCTAACATTTGTGCCAATATCTGAAATGGGAAATGATATTTTACTGTATGATTAATTTAATGAGACAAAATGTCATTTTTTCAATAATTTTCCTGACTATTTTATGTATTTACATTTCAAATGTTATCTCTTTTCCTCCCTCTCCCATAACCCCTAACAAATACATGGCATCGCTGAGGATATTCCCATTCCCACCAACCCACTTCAACTTCAATGGCCTGGTATTACCCTACATTGGGGAAAAAAGTCTTCCGAAGATTAAGGGCTTTTCCTTCCAAAGGTGTTAGACAGTGAAGTCCTCTGCCACATATGTGGCTGGAGTCATGGGTCCCTCGGTGTGTACTCAACCGTGGATGGTTTAATTCCTCGTATTTCTGATGGGGTCCATTTGGTTGACATTGTTGTTGTTCCCAGGGTTTTCCAAACCCATTCAGCTCATTAACTACTTTCTCTAAAAACTCCATTGACCCTCCTTGTTCAATGCAATATTTAACTGCAAACATCCTCATCAGTGTCAGTAGGGTTCTGTCAGTGCCTCTCAGGAGACATCCATATCTGACTCCTATCAGCAAGGGCATGTTGGCATCAGCAATAGTGATTGGTTAGAGTGGCTACATATGGGATATATCCCCACATTGGGCAGTCTCTGGTTGACCCTTCCTTCAGTCCCTGTTTAACTCTTTGTTCTTTTATTTACTCCCATGAATATTTTGTTCTCCCATCTAAGAAGGATTTTGGATCCTTCTTAGATGTAAGTAAGAAAATTATCTAATTTTTTTTAAAAAATGTCTTACTGAGCTTTGTAGGCAAATGGATGGAATTAACCATTTTGTGTTAAAATTATCACTTTCTCTGTGGTAATTCAGAACCAAAAGAACAATCATCATATATTCTCAGTAATATGGAGATATTAGCCAACAATAGTGGGGAATACTCTAGACACAGGACACAGAACTCAAAAAGTTCATCAAAAAATAAGGTCCAAATGGAAACATTTCAATCCCAATTTGGAGGGAGAAGAAAGAAACCAGAAGGAGAGGTAGAAGGTGGGACTGAGGAGCAGTAAAGCAAAGAGGTTTTGGGAGAGGGGACATGATATTCTATTGGGTGGGCAAAAAGGACTGAAGACCTGAGGGCGAGCAGAAAGAAGAGTAACAGGCGACCCAATGAGGGAGGAGCTTATGAGGATTGTATAGAGGGTACTGGATAACTGGGAAGTGAGATATCCTCAGGACTCAATGAAGTGTGGATAGATAAAATCCCTATAGTGGTGAAAGGGAACTTATTGAACATCCCTCCGGCAGAAAGACACGTCATCAAGTGAGGGATTGGGTTGTTGTCCTACACACAAAGCTCTGACCCATGATTCTTCATGTCGGAAAGAAATGCAATGATGGGAATGAAGAAGAGCCTGAGGAACAGAAAGCCAATATGGGATCCAGCTCACATGGATGCACCAACACCAGACACCATTTCTGATGCTATGGGACGTTCAAAAAAAGGAACTATTATGACTGCCTCCTCAAAAACAACCAACAAGCAGCTGTAAGAGTCAGATGCACATATGTGTACCCAACCAAAGAACAGAAGTTGCTGAGTCTTCTGATAAATTTGGGAAAAGATAGAGGAAGGTGAGGAGGAGGGCATCCCTCTAGGAAGACCACCTAGACCCTTGACATCTCTCAGACACGGGTTCACTAACCAGGCAGCATATACCAGCTGAGAGGAGGCCTCCAGCACACATACAGGAGAGGACTCCTGGTTCTGGTTTCAGTTAGAAAAGATGTGTCTCACCAGTAGGTGGGGCGGTTGGGGAGTATGGGATGTGGAAATGTCAGGGAGTAGACCATGAGGGAATAAAATCTGGAGTATAAAATAAATAAATAATAAAAATATTGAACACTACCTATAGAGTACACATGAACAGAGCCATGACTCCAGGTGCATATACATATGCAGAGGTTCGACTTGTTGTGCACCAATGAGAAAAAATCCCTTGGTCCTGAAAAGGCTAGACTTTGGGTAATGTCTGGGTGGGGAGGCAGAAGGGGTTTGTTGGAGGGAACACCCTCATAAAAGAAGGTATAAGGAGGATGGGATAGGGGGCTTATGGGTAGGAAACCGGAAATGGGAGTAACATTTGAATTGTAAATAAGAACATATCCAACAACATTTAAAAAAAAAGAAAATTCTTTACAGTTGTAAGTTTTTTTTTCAATATCTTAAACTTTTTTAATCGAATAAACTATGTATTTATGTTTCAAATATTATCCCTTTTCCTGGGTCACCCTCTCCAATTTCCTTACCCCATACCCCAGCTTCCATGAATATGCTCCCCTTACACCCACCCACACCCACCTCCATGCCCTGACATTTCCCTACACTGGGGAAGCAAGCCTTCACTAAGTCAAGTGCCTATTCTTCCATTGATGCCGGAAAAGATCATCCTCAGGTACGTATTCAGGTAGAGCCATGTGTACACATTGGTTCATGGTTTAATCTCTGGGAGTTCTCGATGGGGGAGGGTGTCTGATTGGTTGATATCGATATTCTTCCTAGAGGATTGCAAGACTCTTAAGCTCCTTCTTTCTCTTCTCTAACTCCTCCAATGGGATCCCTGTGCTCAATCTGATGGTTATATGTGAAGAACCTCATCTGTATCAGTAAAGCGCAGGTAAAGCCTCTCAGGAGAATCCCATATCAGGCTCCTGTCGGCATGCATCTCTTGGAATCAGCAATAGTGCCTGGGTTTGGTAACTGTTTATGGGTTGGATCCCCAGGAGGGGCAGTCTCAGTTTGACCTTTTCTGTAGTCCAAGCTCCATACTTTTTCTCCATATTTCATCCTGTGAATATTTTGCTATCCCTTCTCAGAAGGTCTGAAGCATCTACACTTTGTTTGTCCTTCTTCTGAGCTTCATATGGTCTGTGAATTGTTTCTAAGGTATTATGAGCTTTTGGAACAATATCCACTTAACAATATCCACACCTACATGAGTGTGTACCACATGTGTCCTATTGTATTTGGGTTACCTCACTCAGGAAGATCTTTTCTAGTTCCATCCAATTGCCTAACAGTTTCATTACATCATTTTTGAAGTAGCGGAGTAGTAGACCAGTGTGTAAATGTATCATATTTTCTGTATACAGTCCTCTGTTGAGAGACATTTGGGTTCTCTCCAGCTTCTGGCTCTTATAAATAAGGCTGCTATAAGCATAGAGGAGCATTTGTCCTTCTTATATTTTTGAGTATCTTTTAGATATATGTCCAATTCTGTTATAGTTGTGTCCTCAGATAGAAATATTTCCAAATTTCTGAGGAAGCACAAGAGTGATTTTCAGAGTAGTGGTACCAGCTTCCAATTCCACCAACAATTGAGGAGAGTTCTTTTTTCTCCATATTATCACCATCATCTGCTGTCACCTGAGGTTTTTTTTTTTCTTAGCCATTCTGATTTTTGTAAGGTTGAATCTGAAGACCATTTTGATATTAATTTCCGTGATGACTATGGATGTTGAACACTTATTTAGGTGCTTCTAGGCCATTCAACATTCTTCAATTGAGGATTCATTGTTAAACTCTGTAACTAATGTTTTCTACTTTTGAGTTTTTTATTTTTATTAAAAACTAACATCATGTTCAATTTGTGTTTTTCAACAACTGTTTAGAATTTGATTTGGCCTAGATTGTGATTATCCTAAGAGATAGTCACACTATTATTAAAACAACTAATAATCTTTGTTTGTTGGAAATACTTGGTGATTAAGAGCATACTTTTTTCTTCCAGGTGACCCAAGATGGGTTCCCAGTACCCATGTCATGGACACATTACTGCCTCTGAATCTAGCTCGAGGGGATCCAGTGACTATGGGTCCATTTTCACCTATACACAGCACATATTCACAAATATATGATACAGATATACATATGATAACAAGTAAGCAATTTTTAACTAACATGAAAATTGTCTTTGCTTCTCACATAAGCTATCGAATTCATTTTTACTGCATATATGTTTATCTTTCAAATGGTTTCCTATTCCCCTGTTTCCCATCCATGAATACCCTATCCCATGTCCCTTCTTTGCTTCTATACGGGTGATGCTCCTATCATTCACCCACCGTTCCTGCCTACCTGCCCTGACATTTCCCTACGATAGTGAGTAAAGCCTTGGTAGGACTATGGTCTTCTCCCATTGGTGCCTAACAATGCCATCCTCTGCTTCCTATGAAGATGGAGCCATTGGTATGTCCATATGTACCCTTTGGATGGTGGTTTAGACTCTGGGAACTCTAGCTGGTTGCCATTGTTGTTCTTATAGCTAAATGGATGGAAGTAGAAAATATCATCCTGATTGAGGTAACCCAATCATAGAAAAAATACACATGGTATGCACTCACTGAAAAGTGGATATTAGCCCAAAAGCTCCAATTATACAAGATACAATTCACAGACCATTTGAAGCTAAAGAAGAAGGAAAATCAATATGCATATAATTCAGTACTTATTAAAAGGGAGAATATTCATAATTGGGTATATGTAGACAAAGTTTGGAACAGAGACTGAATGAATGACCATTCAGAGCCTGACCCATCTTTGGATCCAATATATATGTATATAATATATTAATATATATAATCTCCACCAAAACAATGTAAGATCGATGAAGCTCAAAAGAGCATGCTGACAGGAGCCAGATATTACTGTCTTCTGAGAGACACAGCCAGAGCCTGTCAAATAGAGAGGTGAATGCTGGCTTCCAACCATTGAACTGAGAACAGGATCCCAGTTGGAGGAATACGAGAAAGGATTGAAGGAGATGAAGGAGCTTGAAACCGGATAAGAACAACAATACCAACAAACGAGAGCTCCCATGGGGTAAACCACCATTCAAAGCATACACATTGACAGACACATGGGGCCAACTGCATATGTAGCAGAGGATGGCCTTTTTGGGCATCAATGGGAGGAGAAGGTCTTGGGCCTACTACAGCTAGAACCCAAATGCAGGGGAATGACAGTGTTGGCAGAAATGGGGGTGGTTGATGAGGGGGAACATCATTTAGAACTTCGGGGGGAGGAATAGGAATCTTATGACTGGAAAGCTGGGAAAGTGAATGATACTGGAAATGTAAGCAAAAAATATCCAATTATGAAGAAAGGAAAAATAAAACCTTAACAAGCTGAACAGTCAAAATGACTATGCCTTAATCCCACTTTTGAGGGAGAAAAAAGGAAGCACAGGAGGGGAGAGTGAGGGACCTGAATTAGAAAGGAGATACTGAGGAGAAGAAGGGAACATGGTCAGGTATGGGAAATGGGACTGAAGCCCTGAGTGCCAGCAGAATAAATGGAAACAGGCAACCTCAGGATCTAACATGTTGGAAGTGGGTGGGGGGGTGGCTCTAGAATATTCCAGAGACCTGACAGGTAAGAGACTATCAGGACCCAGTGAAATGTCCAGAAGGAGAGGGAACTTGTGGAGTCTACCTCCACTGGGAAGAGAGAGCATCAATTGAGGGATAGGGTTGCAATCCACAAATCAAAACTCTGACCCATATTTGTTCCTGTCTGAAAGAACTTCAGGGACAAAACCTAAGAGAAGAGCCTGATGAAAAGGAGTTTCGGTGACATGCCATATCTGGGAACCTGATTAAGTAGAGTCGCCAAAAGCCTGACAATATTACTCATGCTTTGTAATGATCACAAAACGGACCTGACATGACTGACTTCAAAAAGACCCAACAACAAGCTCAAAGAGTCAGATGCAGACATTTGCGCTCAGCAAATGAAAAGAAGCTGCTAAACCTGTGGTTGAACTAGGAAAAAGCTGGAGGAAGCTGAGGAGTGGAGCAACCCTGTAGGAGGACCAGCAGTTTTAACTAACCTGGACCTCAGTGATTTTTCAGACACTGAGCCACCAATGCGGCATCATGCACGAGCTAATATGAGGCCTCTAAGACTGGAGTGCAGAGTCTGGACACGACGAGAGAAGATTTCCTTAACCCTCAAGAGTCTTGAGTCCCCAGGGAGTGGAGAGGTCTGGTAGACTGTGGGGGAGTGGGAGACAGCTTTATTCAGATGGGCATGTGGGGAGTAGTTATGGGATGTAGAACAGTCAGAGTATGGCCTGGGATAGGGATGTAATCTGGATTGTAAAATTCTATTAAATAATATTTTAAAAAAGAATATGTAAATTAAAATAAACACTTTCTTCCCCAACTTTCATTTTTTCCTTTTGGTCATGGTATTTCATAACAGCAATAGAAACTCTGGCTAAGACAGCGTATTATGGACAAAAGTGTGCAAATGCTTATTAGAGAAGGATGACATATATTTCGAGTCAAATTGCAAGATATGATTCAAACTTAATTATTCAGAGGTAGAAATAAACAGGGAATTTCTAACAATAAGTTTATTATCATAACATAGCGAACACTTTTTAGTCCAACCATTATGGCATCTGTGATATCTGGAAACAAATCAAGAGACTGGGATTATTAAAAGGGATGAGTCTTGTTTAAACATTCATGGAAGAAATTAAATTCATATCTATTAGATTACCACAAAGGGGTTGATGCTTCAGAATGCCTCCTGCTACTCATCACAATCCATATTCTCTTTTATTCCTTCCAAAGAAATAATAGATTAATTAATAAGACTCTATATCTAAAGAGAAAGTTTGAATTTAATGTGAACTTAACTCAAAGATATCACTGTTTGTATGGGAGTGTTTTGTTTACTATATTTATTATAAAAATAATTTGTGTAAGAATGTCAATTGGAATTGCTTGGAAAAGTTCCTATATCTTGCAGAATGGTTTTCCTTTAATGAGATTTTAGTGAGGCAGTGAATTCCATTTGTTTATATTATGGTTTCTTCTACACCTACTGATGGAAATGACAAAAGTTAGATTAATTCTGAAACACCTGGATAAAATTCCACTTACCAAAGAAAATGATTATTGTAGAACTGCAGCAATTATCTTTCTCACTACTGATGGACTTTCTTCATGTACATTGATATTGGCTTTTGGAAAAAGAAAGAAAAATTCATTTTTGAATGTCTCAAGTTAGCAAAAGTACTTTAGAAAAAAGTCATTCTACTCTTATTAAAGGAGATATTTATCTAATGCAAAATAAGTTTTAAAAGAATTTAAAAGGATAGCTTTTGTGTTCTTTTTTAACTGTCCTACAAGAAATAAAATGCAGTTTGGTCATTTTGCTTTTTAATATACCAAGGAATACTAATGTAAGGGTATAATTCTGTGACATAGAAATATTGCATACACAATAGATATCCCATCAAATTTCTCTTGTTAATTTTGGTTTTTCATTCCCTTGCAATTCAGAATAAGTGGCTTATATTTTCTGGCATTTTAACAATTGGGTATTTTCATTTTCTCAAACAACATGCTTTTACATTTTTATCTCAAAATATTTACAAATAAATTTTGTAAAAATATAGGTACTACAGAGTTTCCTTTATGCCTGTACATAATGTCAATATGTATTCTGTAAACTTTAGCTATTGTCGCAACTCCATTCACCGTGGCACATCAGAGTTATTCTGGATCTTCATATTTGACAAATACACACCAACACATATGGTTGTTCCTATACCAGAGTACACAAATATTTGACAACTGAAAAGGTTGCAATAAAAATCAGTCAACTAGAATTAAAGTGGTAAGTCAGGTAGAAGATTAATGCATGCTGTGTGGAAAACAGTTCTGACCAAACAAAACTTCACACATGTGATTTTTAAATTTTAAATAAAATATATTGTATGGCAATATGAACCCATTCTAAAATGATCATCCTTATGGCATATTAGAAGATCTAAAATATAGTATTCTTTTCAAAGTATAAGGGTATTTTATATTTTATAGTGAGTGTTTTCGCTGAGGCACTTGTCTCTTTACATTCTTATTTGCTTTAATAGTGGAGAGCCAATATTCCATCCCAGAGAGTAAGACTTTAGATGTTGTATTATACCACTATATCACAGCACTCTTAACAATTTTTTAAATGGGTTCATCTCCTTACAATTATTCTAATTGTGAAATTCATATCCAAACACATTATTGCTTCATGTAAGTAATTATATTCTTAAGATATCATTCAATCAATTAATAATTTTATATTTTTCCGTTTAAACGGATGTTTATATGTGACTGAAAATACATGAAAGATATCTGTATCCCAACACTGACCCAATATTCTCTATTGCTGTCTTATCCCATAAAAATCTTTCTGAGCGTGGTTTAAGCTATGTTGGATGATATGTCAATGATGCTTAAACAATAAAATCATCATATGTCTATTTTTTCTTTCCAATCATTCTGTGTGTTCATATAAGAAATGGAACTATAATGTCAATGGCTTTTCTTGAAAAACATAAAATGCTATAGTCTCCTGACCCTTGCCTTTCATACATAACAAAAATATTTGAATCTTTAACTTATACCAGCATCTAGAAACTCTCTCCTTCTTTTGAGTTAAGCCTCCTGTTCCTTTGTCCCTCAGTTCCTTTTTTTTATTAACTTGAGTATTTCTTATATACATTTCGAGTGTTATTCCCTTTCCCGGTCTCCGGGCAAACATCTGCCTCCCCCCTCCCCTTCCTTATGGGTGTTCCCCTCCCAACCCTCCCCCCATTGTCGCCCTCCCCCCAACAGTCTAATTCACTGGGGGTTGAGTCTTAGCAAGTTCCTTCTTTTTAACTGAATATTTTATGTACTTACATTTCAAATTTTTTACACTTTTCTAGTTCCTGTCTCTTCCATCCACCCTACCCCTGCTTCTTTGAGTTTGCTACAAATCCTGCCTGCACACTCACACCTAAACACTCTTGCATCCCCTACACTAGAAAAACCAGACTTTATAGGACAAGGCATTTCCTCCTATTGATGCCAGACAATGCCATCCTCTTCTATATATGTGGCTGGAGCCATGGATCCCTACCTGTTAACTCTGTGATTTGTAGTTTAGTCCCTCAATTCCTTCTTCTTTCACTGGACAAGAGTTCATTATGATTCACTGCTGTCAGGGCTGTCCTTGCAGCAGGAATACAACGATTAGTGAGCCTGGACCTCAGGAAGCTGAATGTTCACACAAATGACTAAAAACATGTACCCACTGAATAAAAAATAGTGTGCAATATTTTCAACATATTGCACAATGATCACTTGCCATGGTATTCAATGCTGTTTCGAAATACTATTGCCAAGTTTACTTTGTGCCTAGCTCCATGAGTGATTGGTCATCATTTATTTTAGATTATTTATTTAGTGTTGAATATTGAGAGCCTCAGACAAAATTCTTCCAGTGGATCTTTATACACACTCATGGTTCTTTATTTGTTTTTTTTTTTGTTTCCTTTGGTTTGATTTGATATCAAAATATATACAGCAGAAAACTTAGCTCTTTACCATTTTTGGTATAGTGCTTAGAACATCTGGTGTGTGTCTGTCACTCCCTCTCTGACCCAGATCTCTTTGAATTTATGAAGCTGAGATGCCATGCATTTTGGACACAGGAACCATCTTTGTTCTCCCTCCCCCAGACTCCAAACCTCCTGTTTCTTGCCACTATTGATGATAATTATCTATTCACTGATACATACAGAACCACAGAATCCCAGGCATTTTGCAGTTAACTTGGTATCCTCAGGGACCTTCCATGAAGCACACATCAAATGCCTGAGTGATATTCCATTCCAAGGAAAGCCCACAGTTGATAACTCTTCAAACTAAAACTTTTATTTTTTCCAAATATCTATGTCCGATGATGACTCTTAAAAGCTTAAACCTGCGTTGTAGCCCTCCACGCACACAATGCAAAAGAAGGGATGGGGGGCTTTGAGGGATTGGGTGGTGGCCCTGTTTAGAAAGGTTCACTGGAGCAACTCCCATCTGTGTTATCTGGAAAGCAGAATATCAGTTCACAGGTTACCAGAGGCAGCTTGTTCCATTAGCAAACATTTCATGAATACACTAGTAGTCCAGTTTTGTAGATTTGTCATAACAAACAGGAAATAATAGCAGTTGCACAACATACTAGAAACAGCCAGGCTTCTGTCAGTAGCCTGGAAAGAGAGAAGTTTTATGCTGTGCCACTCTCGGGGAATTGAAGAACAGCAGAGACTCATGAGCCAGAAACATTGCTGCTGCTGCTTTATTTGTTTGCCATAGTCTGTATAGTCAACTTTCCCTTGGAAAAATATAAGATATTTGAAACTTTTGCTGCTGATACAAATATATTACTGTAGCTGAGTAATTCTGTACATGATTTTCTCCTCAGAGGGATAGAGATCATTCCAATCATTTACAGCTCTTGTGAAATCCAATATGTGATCAGATGAGAAAAATTAAGACAGTGTAGAGGCTTTGACCATGTGTCCTATATAAAATGTTTAAAAACACTTAAAACTTATGAGCTGTAATGGTACTACAAACCCTTAAAACCACCTCAGTAGCAGTTACTCATTCTTACTCTTGTATGAAATAAAATACAGTTAGTTAACAAAAGATGACAACAAGGTGCTTGTGAATATGTAAGCCTGACGCTGCCTTTGGTTAAGATGATAATTATCAAAACTACGATTTCAAGCAAAATAATGTGTGTAAGACATGAAGCTCAACTGTTAATTTTCCTGTTCTGTTTGGCCAAAAGCACATGCCATCTAGTTGTAGGGATAAGTCAGGTTTATATTGTAGAACCTCCACCTAAGTATACATGTTTTTTCAAGCATCTACTAGCAGGGTCACATACTTTCATTTTCTTTTCACTTTTCATTTATAAAATTCCATTACCAAACAATGATCCCAGGGTGGTGGGAAGTTGTGTTAGAGGTTTTAATTTTTTCTTGTTCTTTTTTTTATTCCGGATGTGAGAACCAAACCCAGGGCCTTGTGCTTGCTTGGCAAGCACTCTACCACTGAGTTAAATCCCCAACCCTCTAGTTTTATGTTAAATGTAAAGATATAGAAGGGAATATGTGAGTGGATAATTTGTAATTGTATCTTATCAGTATATTTCCCTTAGATTTTATTTTGTTTTATATTTTACTAACAAAATAGTTACAATTTATTGAACTTGGTGACTCAAGGCAGCAAGTATAATACATATTTAAAAATGACTTGGAGCATTATATTATGTGACCTTGAATTTGAACTCCATTATATCTTATCTTAAAGAGGACTTCTTCACACTGTTGTTTCTTGTATTTAGAAAAAGAAGTGGACTGATAACTAAATGTATTTTTGGAGGAAAAAATGATATAATAGGAATAAAATAATTTGTGCAGATTATATACTTAATAAACAATGATATTTGAGTATATCCTCACTAGATGATAAAGCACTTGAAGAAAAGCAGAAACTACAAATTTATTTTTATAAGTCTAATCTCTAGACATGTACTGGAAACATAATAAGGAATCACTTATTTTTGGAGTAAGTGTTTGAGTGAATTAGATAAGCAAAGGACATCATATCAATCCCCAAGTACATAGAAGTCACATTGCTAAAACAATCATCATGTTACACAAGCAAAAATGATTACTCTCACATAGTCATTTAGCAATAACATCATTTTTCTCTTCTTTGGCTAAACCATATATGTCATGCCTATGCAAATTCTTTTAAAAGCAAGGTTTTTATTTTGAAAAAGCATGTATTTATATATGTATATGTGTATATATGTTTATATATGTATGTGTACTTAAGGACATATGTATATATCTTTATACATGTGTGTATGTGTATGTGCATATATATGTGTATGTTGACACAATTAAACATATGTATATATAGTATATGTATATATATATATTTGTTTGTATGTGTATGTACATGTATATACATATAAATATGTAACATAAAAATGAACTCTATTTTCTAATTTTATGAAACTTTATTGCTAAATACCTTAGTACTCAAGGATTTTAAAAGCTGCTCTATAAATTTTGATTCATTTTAAAACACAGTTCAGAAAATAGATTCAATGTAGGGAGTTAATTGTTATACTATCAAATTTCTTCATCTATTTGATAAAAACACAAAGATTAAATTTAGTAATGTCGCTGTACATATGTTTTAGCATGTGACATATCTCATTAGTTTTTCCAGCATGTGATATAATTTCTGGATACTAGACCTATGTAAGGTAGAAAATATAATAAATGGATTGCTATATGTGATAGATCAGAGCAATATAGACAGACAGATAGATAGATAGATAGATAGATAACTACATACATACATACATACATAGTTACAAAGATAAAAGATCACAGATGAATAGTAGACAAATAGCACATACTCAGAATCATCGATCATGAAATAACTAGTATTAAAATGTGAAAATTTCTTATATGAAGCAAAATTTTAAATGTGAATTATGTTCATATTTTAATACCTAATGGGAGATTTATCAGTCATAATCTTTAAAATAAAATGTCTATCTGAAAATTCCTCTCAGGTAATTAAGAGACATTAAATTCTTAACTTCCTTTACATTAATCTGTCAAATTCTCCCATCATCGTGTCTTTGTTACTTAAATGCAAAAACGATATTTTGTCTCCAAGTTCAAATCTTCAGTTACTTTCCACTGTGCTCTGCATTCTACCTCAAATCCTATCACAATATTTAAATCTCTAGCAAATCCTCATTGCTCTCATGAAAATTAATCACGATCCATCATTTTTTGTCTTTACTAACATTGTTCTCAAACAGATAACTATTATTTCTCTGTGTCCAATGTGATCACTATCCCCCTCTCTGTTTTCAGTACCATTTTCAACATCTACCATTTTATAGTTACTCATTATTTGAGAAAATAAAATCATCTATTTTCCCCTAATAAATTATGTTCCAAGAGTATATTCCATTGAAACTTTAGACAAGAAAAACAAAGTTGTTACAAAGTGCTAGTTCTACTCAGACCTAAAAAAGAAACCTGGCAATGTGACAGGAATCATAGGAAGAACACTTCTGGAAGAGAAAGCAGAGTTGTAGAAGAAGACCTCGTGGAGGAAGTGCTTCATGCAATTGTAAACAAAAAAGTGTAAAAGACATGAACATTCATATTGAGTGAAAGTTGTTGAAGAATATTCACAAGTGATTCTGAATGGGTTAGAGAAACAGGTTTATTTATAAATCCATGGTAAATACTAGAAACATGGCATCAAATTGTAAAAGAGCAGAAAAGGAAATAAAGTTAAAAGTTGGTACAGGTTTCAATATGGATCTTGGTAATTTGAACATGCTGAAGATTATTGGACAATTTAATGGGATGAGTGCCTCAGATACATTAACAATATTGCATGACCCTATAGAGAAATTAAACACAGTGAGAAAACTAACAATAACCTTTGAAAAAATCTGTTCAGGTATGGCTATATTCTTTAATATTTCTTTTTGAAATCATTTAATTAAAAAAAAATTCAATAAGGAACCGAAGATAAGCCTTTTCATCTCTGACATATACAATCTCTAAACAGGGGTATAGTGGATGAAACTTCATACAGCATTTGCCTACTCCAGGTATTAATAATTTAAAATAATATGCATAGCAGTGTAACATATTTGTGGGCATTGGTTACTAAGGCCCAATTATCTCCTCAGAAGGATATCCATTAAAAGCAATCTAACATAATTTTGATTCCATTAAATATTAAAAATCTTAAATATTGAGCTTGCTTATCATTTTCACAGAATAGGACACCATATGTAATTACTTCATTTTAATTTATCAATATCAGTCACTATACCTTTCTGATTTTGATACATACCAAGCTTAACAAAGAGGATCCTAACACTTCTCCTAATGTACACCACATGTGGGCCATATTACAATCGATTAAATTAATATTTTAAGTAAATGAAAATGGCATGTCAATGTAGATTACGATATTTCATACAATAAAAAAACAAAGATCCAAAAAATAAATATGTACAGAATTTATTTTATAGGAAGACAGTAAGTTAATAATACCTTATAATATACACCCTAATTCATATTGAGTCAGTGCTGGAAATTGATTATGTGTAGCAATGTTTGTAAAAAGAATAAGTATTATTCTTTATCTTTTTAACAGCAATTGGACATAATCAATAAAGAAGTGTCAGATAAATGTAGAAATAATTCAAAAACTTTTTAAAATTATACTGAAAGATATTTCTAGAACATCAGAGTTCATTTCTCAGGCTCCATATAACTAGCTAATATAGTGCTGAGCACTTGTATTCCATGTGTGTACACAATATTAATCTCCATAGGAAATAAATGCTTGAAAATCTCAAAAGCTATATTTATTTAAGAGTAAGATTTTTGACGTTTAAGATTACACCTTTTTCCCATTTTTATTAAATTGGGTATTTACTATTTAATTTCAAATTTTATTCCTTTTCTGTGGTCCAGGCATTCAGCCCGAACATCTCCCTCTCCCCTTCTATAATGTGGTTGTACCCTCCACATCCATTCCTTTCCTTAAAGCACCCAACCGTACTTTCCCCTAAATGAAGGGTCCAATCTTATTAGGACCAAGGGCTTCACAGTGGTGCCCCAACAAGGCTATTCACTGCTACATATAGAGTTAGAGCCCAGGGTCAGATCATGTGTAGTCTTTGGGTTGTGATTTACTACCTGAAAGATCTGTTTGGCTGGCAGTTTTTTTTTTTTTTTGAGGTTGCAAGTCCCTTAGCTCCTTCAGTCCTTCCTTTAATTCCTCCAAAGGGGATCCTATGCTTAGTTCAGTGGTTTGCTGCTGGCATTCGTCTCTGTGTTTCACATGCTCTGGATGTGTCTCTCAGGAAGGATCTATATACAGTTCATGCCAGCATCCACTTCTTAGCTTCATCAATCTTTTCAAGTTTTGGTATATATATATATATATATATATATATATATATATATATATATATATATATATATATATATATGGGGGAACATGTCCAGCAGACTCTGAATGGCCATTCCTTCAGTCTCCTAAAAACAATGCCTCCCTACACCTATTATTAATATTTTAGTTACCCTTTTAAGGAAGGAGTGCATCATCTGCATTTTGGCCCTCCTTGGGTTTCATGTGGTCTGTGCATTGTATGTTAGTTAATTTGAGCATTTGGGGTAATAATGAATCCATACTTTGTGTGTTATCTGTGATTGGGAAATATCAAGCAGGATTATTATTTTCTAGGTCCATCCATTTGACTATGAATTTCATGTACTCATTGTTTTTGATAGCTGAGTAGTAGTACTTTGTGTAAATATATGTCATTTTCTGTATCCATTCCTCTGGTTGAAGGGCATGTGGGTTCTTTCCAGCTTGTGAATAATATAAATAAGGCTGATATGAACATAGTGTAACATGTGTGTTTGTTGTATGTTGGATCATCTTTTGGGCATATGCCCAGGGGAGGTATAGCTGGGTCCTCAGGTAGTGCAGTGTTCAATTTTTGAGGAAACTCAGGACAGATTTTCACAGAGATTGTACTAGTTTGCAATCCCAACACAAATGGAGGAATGTTCCTCTTTCTCCACATCCTCTCCAGCATCTGCTGTCACCTGAGTTTTTGATCTTAGCCATTCTGACTGATGTAAGTTGGAATCTCAGGGTTGTTTTGATGTGCATTTACCTGATGACTAAGTATGTTATACATAAAAGAAAGCAGTTTAAGATATAATGCTACCTAAGTGTAGGTCTGGATATAGCTGAGTGCCATTGATCCATTTCTATCTCTTTCGTAAAAGTTCAAGTCCAAGTGCATCAAGGAAATCTATATAAAACCATATATGCAGAAACCAACAGAAGGGAAAGTGTCAGAAAGTGCCTAAAACACATTTTCCAGGAGAAAGTTTTCAGAACAAAATACCAAAGGTTCAGGCTCCTAGATCACCAGTCAATAGATGAAATCTCATCAATCTCAAAATTTTTGTTAAAGCAAAGTTCGCTGCCAATAGGATAAAACAGAAATCTACACATTTGGAAAAGACTTTAACCAACCCTATATCTGGTAGAGTGCCATAATAAAAAATATACAAATATATCAGAAAGGTAAACTCCCACACAACCAAGTAACCCAACTTTTAAACTGGGTTAGAGACCTAACACAAGAATTCTCAACTAAGGTATCTCAGTAGCTGGGAAACATATCAAGAAATGTTCGAAATCCTTAGTTAGCAGAAAAATGCAAACTGAAATGAATTTGAGTCTACATTACACCAATCAGTGTGACTAAGACAAAAAACTAATGCAGTAGCAGAGTAGGCTAGGATGTAGAGAAAGTGGAACACTCCTCCACTGCGGGTGGGATTGGTATCTGTAAAGCCACTTTGGATATAAATGTGGAGGTTCAGAGAATATTGCAAATAGCATTGCCTGAAGACCCGGCTTTATCACTCACTTCAATGCAAATACTCAAACATGGTCCACATATAACAGTAACAAGTGGTTGAACATATTCAGGGCAGCCTTACTTATATAAGTCAAATGCTGAAAACAGTCGTGATATACGTCAACTCAACTTAGGAATAAATACAGAAAGAGTGCTCTATTTAAACAAAGAAATACTACACAGGTATTAAAAAGAGGAAACCAAGAACTTTGTAGGCAAAGGGATGGACCTGGAAATTAATGAAGTAACAGAGATCTAAAAGGACATAACATGGGATGTACTTAGTGAGAAGTGGATGTTAGCCCTAAAGATCAGTATACCCAATACACAAATCATTTATCACATTGAAGGTAAAATGTTAGAAGACCAAACTGCGGATTCTTGCAACCGACTTAGAATTGAGAGCAAAATGATAATAGAAGACAGAGGAATGGAGGGACCTTGCTAGAAGTAGAGAAGAATGAACAAAATGGGGAGTGTAGAAACAATATAAAGAGAAAAGAGAAATCTACAGGAAAATTGGAATAAATAGCAATAAGCATCAGTGGTGGGTGTTGAACTTGGGTATTTCCAGGAAAGTCACAGATGCCAAGGATGCAAGAGGGTTCCATAAATTTACTGGGACTGTGGTAGTTGAAATACTAATCAGCAAAGAGAACCACAAGAGTCTGCCTTCTGCAGCTCGACATGCCCACTTGTGAAGATAAGGTGATGCCCACACGTTTCAAAATCTTTAACCTATAAATGTCCAAAATGAAAAAAAAAACATGCAAAGAAAAAAAAAGAGCAGAGACTCTAGAAAAGGCAATCCAGAGACCCCCCGACTAGAAGAACAATTTCATCCACCGACTCCAAATCCTCAGACTATTCCTGATGTCAAGATGTGCTTGCAGATGAGACCCTAATATGTCTGTCCTCTGAGGGGCTCTGCCATTACCTGAAAGTGACAGATTGACATACAGATAACCATTTGACAGAAACTGAGAGTCAGAAAAGAATCATTAGGGGATTGCCTGAAGGATCTGCAGAGGATTGGAGCCCAATATGAAGAACAACACTATCAATTAAGCTTACCCTTTAGAGTCTCAGGAAATTTAACACAAACAAGGGTATACTTGGGCCAGTCCATGACTTCTGCTACATAGATTGTACAGCATATTGAAAAGACAACTGCCTCATCTTCCATATCTGGGAAGGGAGTCAATTGGTCCTGTGGAGATGTCATATCCCAGTAAAGGGGGATGGAAGAGGACTAAAGTGGAAGGGAGCATGTAGATGGTGGAGCACCATCTTAGAAACTAAGAGGATCAGAATGGCTTGTGTGATTCAAGAAAGAAAGACAAATTGGGGAAATTACATTTGAAATGTAAACAAAGGAATAGATTATTGTATACATATAATGTTTATAATATAATACATTTGTTTCCAACAGAGATATTCACATCTCATTCCTTAAGGACTATACAGTCATTATCTGTACTACAGGTTTACTCAAAGGTAAAATCCATAATTTTTGAGATATACTTATTATTGAAAATTTACATAGATAAACCCAATCAATATTGTATCTTCTGTCCCTGTACCTATAAAAAATCTTTATTAACGTTGATAAAAATTAAAAAAAGTGTTCCTACTCCATTACTGACAACTGACAGAAAGAGAGGAAGACTGAGTATTACATACTAATTTACACCAATACACACACATTCTCAATAAAATCCTTGTGAACAGATTCAAGAAGACACTAAAAATAATCTTCAACCAGGTAAGCTTTCTTAAAATACCAGACATACAAGTCTGATTTAACACACACACACACACACACACACACACACACACACACACAAATACACACACACACACATATATATGTATGAATATATATATATATGTATGTATATACACATATATGTCAAATCTACTTCTAATCTGATCTTTGTGATAGGATGTTGCATCTTTAACCCAGAACTTTAATCAAGATCTATTCTTTATTTTTATTTTTTTAGTCATCTGCAGAGACATCTTTTTTAGGAATGAATCCTTCGCACTGGAGACCAGAGAAGAGACCTGCAGTTGCATGATTAATAAACATCATTGCAAGACATCAAAGCAAAATCTAAAAGTGTGAATGTAATAAATATTTTAGAACAGTGTTTTGCAAGCAAATTCTTTCATAGACAGCCTTTGAAGGAGAGCTTTGAAATTATGCATTTCATATTTGACTTTTCTGGGTCTCTGACTAGAATCAACTAACAACTTGTTTGGGATTTTCTTGGGAATTAACCAGTTTGTGAACAGAGCTGAATTCATCATATGCTTTGCCATCTACATTAATATTGCAATAGTGAGGAAAAACTATGCTAAAACTCTTCATCTGATTTTTCAAACAGCATCTTCATACCACTGTGGACTTTGGGCTTGTGGAGGGAAAGTTTGAGAACACCATTTGAAAGTTGGAAATGCAGAAGTGGGAAAGGCCGGTGTGTGGATAATAAACAACTTCAGAATATTCATTCTTTTAATATTCATTAGGAAGTGGACTTTTGCAAAATGACTTCAGCAGAACAGCATGGTAGAAAAACAGTAATTGATTCACTGTAGATATAGATGCACTGGATTGTTAAACATGGGCTCTGATGTAGAGACAGGTCAGCATATGAAGCATGGATAATCAATCCTGTGTGATCTGTTAAGTTTCCCTACTCGATGGTTTCATGCAAACAGCATCATATTTAAGCACTGAGGAATTGAATAAAAGCCAATTTTTTGAAAATCCAAGTCACAAGAAAATACTGTCCTCCTCCATGATGAACATCAACTCTCAGGTGCGCTGGCCTTCAGCATGCCTGGATGACAGCTGTCAGCATGGTATTTACTGCACCCTTATTATAAGAGCAGAGCTCCAATCTGCTTCAGCCACATCATCAGCTTCCCATTCTGATGGAGGGAGATTAGATCACTGAGTATGCCTATGAATTCTCTGATTACCTTAAAGACACAAGGAACTATTTTCACTCCAGTGAGCTGTTATAAGTAATCTTGAATTGAGTTAGTATTGTTTGTGGCTGTGATGTCTACAAATCCCAGAAGACCATGTTTGAAAGGGAGTTGATTGAGGATCTTTGGGTATTTTTGCAATACTGGAAGGTGGGCTCAATGAACAGGAACATCTTCCCAGACTGGGTCTTGCAGTTCCCCTATGCCTGAACCATGCTGTAAGGCTGCAGTTTCCCTGAAAAGAATGTTCTATTGAAAAATGGCAATCTCGATGTATTCTTAACAATGCATTAAACTTGAAGCCCATAGAAAACATGGAAGAAAGAAGCTTTTACTTTTTCTAGCTTGCACCCACATAGCTACCAAACCCTCACATACAATAGAACCTGCTTACTGAGGATTTAATTATATAATAATGACCAGATGAGACATCTAGGCTTGTGGACTGATCAACTACTGGATCCTTGGACTTTCCAAATATCTATCCATAGTTAAATTATGTGGTCCACAGCCTGTGATCATTGTGATAAATCCTTTTACTCTGTACAAAGAGATTCATCCTCTACTCTCTGTTAGGGAACAGTGGCTTCTACACCAGAAACCAAGAGAAGACCTTTTACAGCAGTTTGTGTCTAGTAAGTGTTTCAGCTCAGTTACAAATTACCAATGGCCCCATTATCTTAGCATGATTTTCATATGATGCTTTGATACAGTTCTTCTTATTTCCTAGAGTTCTTGGCAACAGAATTAAAATAGCAAAAGTAACCTATCAATGAAATGCACAGTAATATATTTGCATGAGTGCATCAGAAAGAAGTATTATAGGATAAACAAGAATTGGAAAACTAGATTTCCTTCCTTCTGTGGACCAAGACCAGGAAACCACAACTAGAAAAAATCTGAGACAAGTTGTCTGAAGTTTGTTCTTTTCTTCAATCATGGGGCTCATATGGAAAGAGCTCAGGTCTCAAGAGTTGGCACAAATTTCCTTAATTGCTGAGCCAGGTCAACTGCTCAATACCTCATTCATGAACCTGAAGATACTCAGTATCCATCCTGCTATAATGTGTATATATCTATGTATCATTCATAGGATGGACACTTTTTGCTATAGCTTTGAAAGCAACAGTCTGGAGAGACACAGAATTTCTTCCTTCACACATTAATTCTCAGGCTGATGGTTGGTCTCAAAAGTTCATTCCATGAGTTGTTTTACAAGAATCATTCACTGAACTGAAAGAAACACTTTCTAAATGTTGGGAGGTCTTCTAAAACAATATCAACTATCCATCTCCCTTTCCAGTTTTGAACTGAATCATTTTCCACCAAAGATCTGTTGACTCTGCTGAAGGCTGCATCCCCCCAGACTAGTTTGAATCCTGCTCTTAGCACTGTATTTATAATACATAAGCATTATTTCCTTACCACTTTCAACCCCAGGAGTTTTTTTTTCAATTCTTAATTTAATCTGATGAGTCTTATCTACATCGTAACAAAGGATGAGATTTGACAGTTCTGCTCCAACCATTGCAATAAGAGATGCTGAGGTATGATTCTGCATCTACTAATGCCCTCATGGATGAGTGGCAGTATAGACAATAAGCATTCCTATCCCATATATGTATTTTTTTTCTAGAAGCAAGGGAAATGGAAAGGCGGAGAGAGGAGAGGAATGGAGAGAGGAGGGGAGAGAAGAAGAGGAGAGAGGAGAGGAGAAGAGAGAAGGGGAGGGAAGTGACCATATATATATTTCTTTAGTTCTCACAAACCTTCTTTCTTTGGATGAGTTTGTTCCAGTTCAACTAATATAGTAGGAAAGGAAGGACAAAAGTCATGGGCAGGTGCTGGAGAGATAGCTCATCCATTTTTTCGCATTTCCTTAACATAGAAACAAAAGGATAACCAAGTTCCAAGTGGAATTCACTGACCTTGACTGGATTCTGGGGTAATTGCAAGTATGTGGTGCACAGAACTTACATCAAGTGAAATACTTATGTATAAAAGAAATAATAGCAATAATAATGGTAATGATAATAATCTTAACCAAACAACTATCCAAAATAGGCACCAAATGCATATTCAAGGCCAACCACATAAAAACTAAGTATAAAAAAGGTTTTTAAAAACATGGAATTCATTATCTCTTTTATGTGGTTCCCACTGAGAATATATTTCAAGAAACCAGACACAGATTAGGTTAGATTTTCCTGAGTTTTCTTTCCAATACATTGGTGAATGTTTTCGTTTTCTGGGAGTCATTAGACCAATACTGTTGATTTTCTCATTAATTTGTTCTATGAGATCATTGCTAAAGTACTATATTTTAGGAGTAGCTAAATATAAGACCACAAGGATACAGTATTGATACCGTTTCCATCATGAAGTTGGTATACAGAGTACGCCACACTAGGCACATTTAAAGGACAATCCACATGTGTACTTCTGGCTTGCTGGGAACAATTATGAATCCCAAGCCCTGCAAATTTCAGTGATCTTTCTCTACATATGGTTTCTGGGATTACAGGATGCAACACTACACAAGAAAAAACTTGTTTCTTATGAGTTGAAAAACACATTTCATTCTGAAAAAATATATAATTTTTTTAAAAAGGGTTTAATGATACAATCATAACGCAATGTGCATGATATTAACAGAACTGCAAATTCACCAAAAGAACAAAAATTAATAAAGAATGAATAACAAAACTTCCAACGAAACCAACAATACTAATACCTGAAGCAAACACAACTCAAACCAAAAACAAAACACAGTAATTAAGCTAAGCATAATTATATTGCTGAAGGTTTAGCACCACAGTCATACCCTGTGGCTGGCCTTGGGAACATAGTGGAAAGGCAGTCATTACAATTTGTAATACATTTTAAAAGGTGAATTTAGCTATGCCTTATTGGGGTCTTATAGGTCAAGGTCTTCCAAAGCTAATATGAGACTTGTACAGAATTTGGTTTCTAAACTTTGAAATTCTCTTGACTGATTTCCAATAATAAAGTTGAAAATCCTTCATAACAAGAAAAAATTAATCCTCTGAGACTCCTCCTGGATGCTTCGAAGCTCTTGATATGCTTCAACACTTCTTTGAAACCATCCAATGTTCATGTTCAGTGTGAAGGGAATTCCAGTGTCTTAATTTAAACTCACTTCCCTTTCCTACCTAGGCTACAACATTTACTTAGCTCAAATGTTTACACTCCTATGGAGATAAATATTTCAAAAATTCATCCTCTCAATGTATACCACTAAATTTATAGTATATAATTTCTACCATTCTAAGTCTTCCTCATGATTATTTCCTGAAGCCCTTAGCTTTTTTCATTTTAGTAACAGGCTCTGTACCCAGTAGTGCTTGTTTACATGCAATGTTTGTCCTTGGCTTTGAACCAGCTGCTCAGTCTTAGGCAGAGGAATTTACCCAAGCACAAGTTTCTCCATTTTGAATTAAGCTGTTGCTAATAGGATTTCTTAGGTTTTCAACTTGAAGAATTCTCCAAGCTCTTATTGTCCCTAAAGAGTTATGTCTAGTAATGACCTGGTTCAATACTACAATCATGAGAACTGAGCAACTGCAGTTTCATAAAATCAAAATTGAATCACTACACTCTCTGAAATGCTGTTTTAAAGTGGTATTCAGTAGTTACTGTTTTCAAGTCATCCCTCTTAAACTTTAAAATATAAGCATTACTTATGCACAGAATGCTTTCTCAAGAAAGGAGGAGGAATTCTAAATTTTTCATTGACTTTGGGTTTAAGGTACTTGTGGAGAATACACTTCATTTCTTGGATAAATCCAGCATGCCACACACAGTACAGAGGAAGTCAATAATTTGTGGGTTATGTGTGTGTG